>NC_048298.1:293654332-293872130 GCF_013100865.1 Trachemys scripta elegans | reverse complement strand
CTCCGGTTTGAATAAGGACTGGGAATGGCTGAGCCATTACAAACATTGACTCTATCTCCCCTTGTAAGTATTCTCACACTTCTTAACTGTCTGTACTGGGCTAGCTTGATTATCACTTCAAAAGTTTTTTTTCTCTTAATTAATTGGCCTCTCAGAGTTGGTAAGACAACTCCCACCTGTTTATGCTCTCTGTATGTGTGTATATATATCTCCTCAATATATGTTCCATTCTATATGCATCCGAAGAAGTGGGCTGTAGTCCACGAAAGCTTATGCTCTAATAAATTTGTTAGTCTCTAAGGTGCCACAAGTACTCCTGTTCTTCTTTTTGCGGATACAGACTAACATGGCTGCTACTCTGAATCTTGTAATAGTGTTTTAAGGACTGTTGTGTATTGTATAGTACTGAATACTTGTTCTAAAGATTTCAAGAATATATCTTTGTTCTAGAGTAGTTGCACAAAATCTGCTGGAGCCTGTCTCTGTCACTACACCTTGTATCGTCCTCAACAAAGTGAATGCAAAACACAATCGTTCTGATTTTTGTTAGTGTCTTATACCCAGTCTGCACAGAAGTAGATGGCTATCTAAGGTGCCAAGCGTGGGAGAATCAACACTCCCACTACCTGAAGTTCACAGAAATCAGACAGCACAAAACTTGTTTGCTTTTTTTATCTTGAACAAGTTAGAAACTGACTAATCCGAACAAAACATGGAAAAAGTCCATAAGCAATTAGCTAAATTACCACAATTAAGTTATAGCTAAATGCTTTTAAAAGCCAGGACTGAACAGGTATACCAGACAGTCTCTTTAGCTATTGTAAAATGAGAGGCTGCTCCTTTCATATGGGGGAACTGTTTTCACACCCTTTCCCCTCAGCTAACCCAGCTAATGCCTGTAAACAAATGCAGGATACAGTGTTACTTTCATTTCTGTGACTCTCAGTGTGTCAAAGGAGGCTTCAATATTTCCTAACTAAGCTCTGACTTTATTAAAGCATGCTTTTCTTAAATTATAGCTTTGGCCTACCCTTACTGTGGCAAAATCCATGGAAGAGAGACTGACGATCCAGGAAGCTCTCCAACATTTACCTTATGAAGAAGCCTTCTTGGAATGGTCCTTTTGTGGGAAGAAGTAGGGGGCACTGTGGGAGATGGAGTATGTGCTTCAAGGAGAAATGAAGCACAAAGAGCCAGACCCTAAACATCCATATGACTTTTGGATGTGGAGAGTTTTGCTGACACTGCTTTCCACAGTGCTTGTGTAACCCACACACCTTCTGGGTGTCGTGTTCTGTAGCATCTAGTGGCACTGAAACCACTTAGAGTAACTACTCTACAGCCTTAGCTAAGGGCCATGTAGCTTTTAGCTCATGCAGTAGAGGCTCATGCATTTAGCTCCAGCAATCCCAGGTTCGATCCTGCCTGCTGACAACCAGGGTCTGTCAATGTTACACTTGCTCAAACCCTCTCCCTTTCTAAGGGACTGTAGGCACTAAATGGGCATTAATGTTTGGCGCAGCATTATGTCCCACATGGGCAGCTTCTGGCCCCAGAGAGAAACATGCTGTGAATCAGTTGTTTGCATTACCCCACCACTCTCATCGCTGACATGCCCCTTTCATCCAACACAACTCCAAAACTGAGGGAGGGACTTCTTCTGCAGGCTCTGGGGAGTGGGAGAACAAGCAACAGAGTGCCTGGTCCACAGTTGCACCAGCTCTTCATCTGTCTGCTCATGTTAATTGAAGGGACCATATAGACACACAATTTTTTTTCCAGTTTTGAATACAAATCAGGGTTTTGCAATTCTCCCAAGCAGTGAGCTGAAAATTGGAGCTGGTTAGGGAAGTGGTAATGAAGTGCTCATTCAGCTCTTCATTCCACTCTCTCTTTATCCCCCTCCTTTTTACTGACATCACTTCTTAGTGACCACCCTACAGCACTGCTTTTTATGCTCTCCTCTGTAGGGGGGGAGCCTCATCTCCACCATGCCTTTTTGCTGCTGCTTGCCACCCATAACCAATTTCTTCCCCACATGGAGGGGAAGTTTCCAACAACTTCATCTGTTTACTCGTGCCTGTGGTCTCTTCAATGAGTATCCATCTGTCTAGACATTTAGACGTTGTTCAGCTACTACAGTGATCTGGACCATATAATTTCTCTGCTGCCTGATCATGTGCTTCCTGAACTTATCACTAAGATGCTGACAGTTCCCTCAAATACATGTGTGTAGGTATCTCAACACTTACTCACTTCTGTATATTGTACAAGAAAATGAAGTCCCACTCGACTGATTTTTGCGGGGTTCTCAAATAAGTGCTCACCTTTACTTCCAGCTTTAGGCAGACTCTATTGCTCCCTGGGGATACTCAGCATTGTGAGTCACCTCACTCCCACCTGCCCTTAGCATGAGGAAGCCTTTCAATGCCTGGGACCAGCACCACAAGCATTCCCCTTTAGGCCCAGGCAGACCCTGCTGTCTCTCTACAGGCTAGTGCCTGGCACACTCCAGCCCCTCCAAGCGTCTTCTTGCAGTGTCCACTGGGCACTTTTCATGTTCATATTTGTTTCCAAAGAAGCTGTAGACCCCAGTTTACCAGTTCCATTCAGATCACTGTCTTGTTTAACATTAAGAACTTAGATATGTTTATAGTGAAAACTACTAACAGTTTATTTACCAAAGTATAGAGATTCTAGTGATAGCAAGAAGTAGTAATGGAAACAATTGGTTACATATAAAATAAAAAAATCCATACATTCTAGAGCCTAGACTCACTTAACTAGACACTTGCCAGTCTTAAAGCAAAGCTCACCCCAAGTCTTTCAGTGTTTGCCAGCTGGGGTTGTCTGTGACTCTCCAATCAAAGACCAACACACTTTTAGCTTGCCTCTTCAGTGAAGAAAACCTAGATAGTTAGGTTTGCAATGATCAGGAGAAACACATGGTGACTTGCCTGCCTGGTGTGAAGGTTGCAGAGCTCTTGAGACATCTAGACAGACTTATGTGTACTGCTGGAGAGGAGCCAGTGGTCATGGTACATGTAGGTACAATGACATAAGGAAGGATGGGAGAGAGGTCCTGGAGGCCAAATTTAGGCTGCTAGGTAAGAGATTGAAGTCCAGGACCTCCATGGTAACATTCTCTGAAATGCTTCCAGTTCCACACGCAGGACCAGTTAGACAGGCAGACCTGCAGGGTCTCAATGCATGGATGAGACAATGGTGTAGGGAGAAGGGGGTTAGATTTATTAGGACCTAGGAAAACTCTTGGGAAAGGGGGAGCCTATACAGGAAGGATGGGGTCCACTTAAACCAAAATGGAACCAGATTGCTGGCACTTAAAATTAAAAAGATCATAGAGCAGTTTTTAAATTTAAGGGCTGGGAGAAAGCCGACGGGTACAGAGGAGCATGTGGTTTGGACAGACATTCCTTAGAGAATCTCCATTAATAGATCCTCCATGTCTGAGTAAGGAGAAGATGGAAGATGATGATAAAATACAGGTAGGAGCTGATAAACAGTCAAATGAAAAAAGTCCTATTCAATTACATCATGTAATAGCAGACAGCTAAAAAATGACAATCTTTTGAAGTGCTTATATACAAATGCTAGATGTCTAAATAATAAGATGGGTGAACTAGAGTGCCTCATATTAAATGAGGATATTGATATAATAGGCATCACAGAAACTTGGTGGAATGAGGATAATCAGTGGGACACAATACTACCAGGGTACAAAATATATCGGAAGGACAGAACAGGTCATGCTGGTGAGTGAGCAGTGGTGAGCTGGAGCCAGTTGCTGCTGCTACTCCCCTGGCCCTGGGGCTCCCGCTGCTGCCTGGTGGGTCCCTGGCTGCTCTGCTGGGCCTGGGCTGCGTCCTGCTGCTCGGGCTGCTCCGAGCCACTCTCCCCATGAGTAACCGCCACCCTGCCCGCAGCCAACCCCTGTCTCCAGCCAGCCCCTGCTGCACCCCCTGCCCTGCCTGCAGCCAACCCCTGCCACACCTCCCCCCTGCCCGAAGCCAGCCAGCCCCACACACCCCTGCCCTGCCTGCAGCCAGCCCCGCACCCCCTGCCTCCAGCTAGCCCTGCCCCACACCCCTGTCTACAGCCAGCCCCATGTCCACTGGTGCCCTGCATTTCCCAGGGAAGTAACCCTGCACACCTGCTTCAATGAGGGGGGGCAGGGAGCAGCTGAGACCCACACATGTGGATACCCTAGGATGAACATACAGCAAGTGTGAAAAATCAGGACAGGGGGTGGGGGATAATAGGAGCCTATATAAGAAAAAGTCCCAGAAATCGGGACTGTCCCTATAAAATCGGGACATCTGGTCACCCTAGCACACCCCCAGGGAGTGGCGGGGACCCACACATGTGAAACAGAGCTCATTTCTAGTTCAGGCCCATCTTTTTAAAAAAAGAACTTTAGGTAGGGTTAACATACATCCGTATTTTCCCGGACATGTCAGGCTTTTTGGTTCTTAAATCGCCGTTGGGAAGGAATTTTTAAATTTTAAAATTCCTCCCGAGAAAATACAGACATATTTTTTATTGTTAAGTATGACTCCCAATGACTCAATGTATTGCCACTTCTTATGGAGAAAGGTACAAAAATACATACTGTGGCACATCCCTTAAATTAAAACTTTTTATAGGGAACCTGTTAAGATTTTGGCAGCTCATCACTGTGGGTGAGTGGCACTATATATGAAAGAGCATAGAATCAAATGAAGTAAAAACCTTAAATGAATCAAACTGTACTATAGAATCTCTGTGGATAGTAATTGCATGCTCCAATAAGAATATAGCAGTAGGGATATATTACCAACCACCTGACCAGGATGGTGATAGTGACTAATCTCAGGGAGATTAGAGCAGCTACAAAAATAAACTCAGTTGAAATCCCCCATTATTATTATCCCCATATTGACTGGGTACAGGTCACCTCAGGACAGCAAGTGGAAATAAAGTTTCTTGACATCTTAAATGACTGTTTCTTGGAGCAGTTAGTTCTGGAACCCACAAGAGAGTCCTAAGTGAAACAGAGGATCTGGTCCAAGAGGTGAATATAGCTAGACTGCTTGGTAATAGTGACCATAATATAATTAAATTTAGCATCTCTGTGGTGGGGAAAGCACCACAGCAGCCCAACATGGCAGAATTTAATTTCAGAAAGGGGAACTAAACAAACGTGAGGCAGTTCGTTAAACAGAATTTAAAAGGTACAGCACCAAAAGCAAAATACCTGCAAGTTGCATGGAAACTTTTTTAAAGAGACCATAGTTGAAGCTCAACTTAAATGTATACCCCAAATTAAAAAACATGGTAAGAGAACCAAAAAAGAGCCACCGTGGCTAAACAAACATCCTTTTTAAAAAGTGGAAGTTAAATCCTAGTGAGGAAAATAGAAAGAAGCATAAACTCTGGCAAATGAAGTGTAAAAATACAATTAGGCCAAAAAAGAATTTGGAAAAACAGCTAGCCAAAGACTCAAAGTAATAGCAAAAACAAAACTAAGTACATCAAAGCAGGAAGCCTACTAAACCACCAGTGGGGCCACTGGACGATCAAGGTGCTAAAGGAGCACTCAAGGACGATGAGGATGTGAGGGCTCAGGTTTGGGAATCTCCAGTCTTTTTAGGTGACAAATCTGAGGAACTGTCCCAGATTGAGTTGTCATTAAAGGAAGTTTTGGAACAAATTGATAAACTGAACAGTAATAAGGCACCAGGACCAGAAGGTATTCACCCAAGAGTTCTGAAGGACCTCAAATGTGACACTGCAGAACTACTAACTGTCATCTGTAACCTATCATTTAAATCAGCTTCTGAACCAGATGTCTGGAGGATAGCTAATGTGATGCCAATTTTTAAAAAAGGCTCCAAAGGTGACCTCGGCAATTACAGACCAGTAAGCCCGACTTCAGTGCTGGACAAACTGGTTGAAACTATAGGAAAGAACAAAATTGTCACACACACAGATGAACATAATTTTTTGAGGAAGAGTCAACATGGTTTTTGTAAAGGGAAATCACACCTCCCTACTCTACTAGAATTCTTGAGGGAGTCAACAAGCATGTGGACAAGGGAGATCCAGTAGATATAGTGTATTTAGATTTTCAGAAAGCCTTTGACGAGGTCTCTCACCAAAGGCTTTTAAGCAAAGTAAGCTATCATGGGGTAAGAGGGAAGGTCCTCTCATGGATTGGTAACTGGCTAAAAGATAGGAAACAAAGGGTAGGAATAAATGGTCAACTCTCAGAATGGAGAGAGGTAAATAGTGGTGTCCTCCAGGGGTCTGTACTGGGACCAGTCCTATTTAACATATTCATAAATGATCTGGGAAAAGGGGTCAACAGTGAGGTGGCAAAATTTGCAGATGATACAAAACTACTCAAGATAGTTAAGTCCAAAGCAGACTGAAGCATTACAAAAGGATCTCACAAAACTGGGTAACTGGACAACAAAATGGCAGATGAAATTCAATGTTGATTAAATGCAAAGGAATGCACATTGGAAAAACATAATCCCAACTATACATATAAAATGGTGGGGTCTAAATTAGCTGTTACCACTCAAGAAAGAGATCTTGGAGTCATTGTGGATAGTTCTCTGAAAACATCCACTCAATGTGCAGTGGCAGTCAAAAAAGCAAACAATGTTGGGAATCATTAAGAAAGGGATGATTAATAAGACAGAATATCATATTACCTCTATATAAATCCATGGTATGCCCACATCCTGAATACAGTGTGCAGATGTGGTCACCCCATGTCAAAAAAGATATATTGGCATTAGGAAAGGTTCAGAAAAAGGCAACAAAAATGATTAGGGATATGGAATGGCTGCTATATGAGAAAAGAGTAATAAGATTGGGACTTTTTAGCTTGGAAAAAGACTACTCAGGGGTTATAGGTCTATAAAATCATGACTGGTGTGGAGAAACTAAATAAGGAAGTTATTCCTCATAACACAAGAACTAGGGGTCACCAAATGAAATGAATAGGCAGCAGGTTTAAATCAAACAAAAGATAGTTTTTGTTTTTTTTTTCTTTTCCACACAATGCACAGTCAACCTGTGGAACTCCTTGCCAGAGGATGTTGTGAAGGCCAAGACTATAAGATGGTTTGAAAAAGAACTAGATAAGTTCATGGAGGATAGGTTCATCAATGGCCAGGGATGGTGTCCCTAACCTCTGTTTGCCAGAAGCTGGGAATGGGCGACAGGATAGATCACTTGCTTGCCTGTTCTGTTCAGTCCCTCTGGGGCACCTGGCATTGGCCACTGTTGGAAGACAGGATACTGGGCTACATGGATCTTTGATCTGATCCAATATAGCCATTCTTATGCTCTTATTATACAAGGTAATCTCTGTAATGCCAGATATATCCCCCGCCCCCAACAATCCACTATCTTAATTTATAAACAGGATTTCCCCCATTTGCTGTTTGGTTTTCTGTAAATTTCCTCTCTTGAAGATCTTTCAATCTCTTGACTATCCGTTGGCTCAGTATGCCAACAGGCATCCATATGCATATGACTAGACAAAGCTAAGTGGCTGTTACCTCTGGCTTGAAAGGAACCCTGTCCAAGATTTGTCACCTCCTGGTTACCTGCCTTAAGTATTTAGTAACTTTCAACATAGGTACATAACTCCTTGAACATATACATGTCACAACTATTGCTGATCAGTGGTTCTCAATAGAGCTCAGATGTAACCCTCTAGTCAATTATGCATCTATCGGACACAGGGGATCCCTCTAAAACCCTATGCACCCCTTGTACCCTCTGCCAGTTGGCACCAAGAGATTTCTGGGTCTCACCAATTCCAAATGCCTTTATTCCATGTCTGTCAAGCCCTCACTTAGATGATGCATCTAGATGGTTTATGTTGCAGCCCTTTAGTATAGTTTTGCTGATTTGTTTTGAGAGGAGACAAGAATTTCCTTAGAATCTGGTGTGTGGATTTCAGTCACTCTCCTTTCCCTCTAATCACTCGTAATATAAAATCATTGGGAATATACAATACTGAGTGTGGAGTGTGAAATAATGTGGTCCACCACAATCACTACACTGGGTCATGATACCCTGCATGCCCGCTCCATGTGAAATAAGAGATGATGCCCCAAAGGGGGAGCATTAGGCCAGAGGGCACATCTCTAGCCCTAAAGATTATATTGCAGTACAGTAAGAGAAACTCTGCTTTGTTTTCTCCAGGGAAGCCTTCAGAAACATATATATAATCCCATGTAAAGACATGCAATTCAACTTGTCTCTACAGGCCCCTCTGTTTGTAAACATATTTATGCCATCAGGCAACTTGATTCCTAAAATCCTTTTACTAGGGTCAAATGAGTTTTTTGCAGGGATTGGGTGGAGTTAAAGAAAACATGCTTGTCAAAACTGAGTTGTGGAATGCCCATGGGCAAAATCAGACATCCCCGGTATTTACAGAGATTATAAAAATAAGTGTCCAATTCCCTTGTGTCTTCCCACTTTATGATTTACACAGGCTATGTCTGTTCAATGCGTGCTGCATTGACATCATGTAGACCCTTGCTACAACAGAAGGGGATTGTCCATTGATGTAGGTAATACAGCTCCCCGAGCTAGGGCAAAGGAAGAATTCCTTCATCAACCTAACCTTGTCTACAACAGGGATCAGTTTAACTCTCGTGCTCAGGGATGTGGATTTTTTTTTTTTTTTTTTTTTACTCCCCTGAGGGACATAGCTAAGTCCATCTAAATTTCTAGTGTAGACTAGGCCACAGTGACATAAGTCTGCAAAAGAAGAAAACAAGACCCCACAGTGGAGCTGTGCACACCCTTCCAAGTTCAGTTTCAATGGAGGTGCTCTACAAGGGTTTATACACCCTGAAGTTAAGAAAGGTTTGGGTTTGAACTAACCTTGCTTTACTTTGCTCAAATCTCTTTATGATCCTGTAAGGAAGATCCAGGATTGGACAAGTTCTCGCTGGTTCTCTTGGTTGGTTCACTTTTTCCTCTGGAACCAGAAAATCAATTAGCACCCTGGCATTGTAAGGAGGGAAAGGTCTGAGGGATATGGACTGCAGTTTGTGAATAGACAAGAAACCGCCCTTGAGAAAACAAGGCAGAGTTCCTCTTAACCGCATGACAATGCTGCCGTTTCAGGCTGTTGATGTTGCTGTACTGCTTCCCCTGTACTTCACTACCTCCTGGTTCTCAAGAACTGATGCCGTGTTCCTGGATGTAGTGTCTAAATTAAGTGGAGAAAAGGACGTTTCAAAGGCTGTCATGACCCTAAGTTAAATAACAGCTTCCAATACTCAAGGGAATTCCTGAAGGTGCTGGTAGGGAAGACCTCTACCAGGAATATACAGAGACAGTATATTTTTGCTCTGACTTGACTGTTACCTCATCCTCCACCATATGAGGAAGATGTCTCTTATAAATATTTTTAGTACATTACTTGATATATGCTGACATTGTGTATGTACAATATACTAATATTATCATGTTAAAAATGTAAATGATATATTAGTGTATATTTTACATTAAAGAGCTGGAGTATGTATTGTAAGGGCCCAATTCTAGAACCTCATATGCACATAAATAACATGCATAAGGATTTTCAGTATTAGGCCTAAAAAAACCTGACTAGTGCACAGGGAATTAAATGTATCAGGGACTATATTAACCATGTATAAGAGGCCAATATATAGATTTTTTATTACATTTTGATATCACTGTGGAAATATGGAAAGTTGTCAGTGTGGTTTGAATTTAACACCGATCTCTTGGAAGTGACTATTTTTCATGTCCTATCACTAGGATAATAGTCCTTTAAAAGACTATCCAGGAATTTCCAATCTTGCATAGGAAAAAAACCCCAAAGTTTAGCTACAAATAAGTTGTTTCCATGAAACACAAACAACTATTTCCAAGTTCTTACCTTGTCTTTACCATTATATTTACATACTGTCACATACTGTTTTTAACATTTACAAATATTTTTCAATGTGTTGAAGACCATTTCTTTTTTAAATATTACATTTTAAGTATTACATTCTTCTCAGTTCCTACTAAAAATTGCCTATTGTATTATGTCAGATGCAATGTTGTTGCTATTTCTTTCCAAGCCTCTATTTTCTTTAATAGAGGGACAAGTTCTATTAGTATCCAGAGTGCAAAACTCCAGATCACGATATTTAAAGGCTGCATGAAGCTACTTACAGATTACAGGAATTCGAGTTATCTGAATGTTTATAATTGGACTGTGTGAAGATCTATAGAAAATCCCTTCAGCACTTCACCATACATAAAGAGCCAAACATCTTAGAGTTTTGTTTTTCCATTGTAACGGACTGTAATATTATATTACTTAAGACTCCACTCCTCTTCTGAGAAGGTTTTAAATATTGGCTGTGCTATTTGGAGAATGCCAAAGTAGATGACTATGAATGATCATTGATTTAGAGTCTGTCACTTGGATTTTACAGTAGTACCTTTTTCTCTTCTATGGAAAATGTTTGAGTAGATGGATAGTTAGCAAAAGGGCAACAATCAGTATCAACACAGCAGTCAATTAGTATTGGGTTAATATGGCACCTGAGTGACACTGCTAGAAACCATTTGACGTGGCACACAAACAGGCTCAGGATTAACAATGTTGTGGCATCACATGGACATAATACAGAAGAGGCATCTGTACAATGCCAATCACTAATTAACAGCAGCAGTCAGGTAGGATCAGGATTGAAAAGGTAAATAGTTATATCAGAAAGATTCCTCTCCGCCCTTTTTAAAGTAAGAGCTGGCTGCTTCTGCTGTGGAACCTAGAAAGCGCAATGTTTCCATGGCTTCCTGTCTGCTTAAAGCTTGCTCACAAAACCTTGTGCATGGGAAACCCATATTTGCAAATGCCTGTTTGTGCATACACATGCAAAAAGGCTGCCTATGCTCACAAAGTTGACTTTAGACAATTATCCATTTTAACATGCATAAATCCCTGTCTGCAAGAACAAAAGTAGCTTCCATGGATACAAGTGTGTATGTACAGTCTGACAGCTCAGGTAGCCACATTTTTGTGCCCATAAGTAGCATTTGGATTGCAAAGCCTTACAGGCATGGCTATTAATTCTTCTCTCATTCTTAATTCACTAATGAAAGGGTCTATTCCTTGTATTAAAGGCAAGAGGTGATAAAAACTGAAAGAGTTAATTAAAACTTAATATCCTATTATATGCATAGGAACTCTGTAATAAAGATTGTAAACCTGAGTCAAGTACAATAAATATATGGCTTACTTGCTTTGTGGCTACAGGACGTTTATAACTGCCAGAAGGTGGCATCATAGGCTGAATCAAGTTAGCAGTAAAATTAGAGATGGCTAAACTTCAGCACTGAAGGTAGGGTGACCAGACAGCAAGTGTGAAAAATCTGGACACAGGGTGGGGGGGTAATAGGAGCCTATATAAGAAAAAGCCCCAAATATCAGGACTATCCCTATAAAATCGGGACATCTGGTCACCCTAACTGAAGGTTTTGTTTACCCAAACAAGGTGAAAGAAGTCACTGGTGCCTTAGGATGGGTCGATGGTGTTTTTTGACAAAATAAATCCTGAATATGTGTACACAGAGGGGCCCAGTAGCTTTGGCTGACCCATCTATCACGAATCATTAAGAATTAAGCTATCTTTTGCTTGGTGAATCTGCAATTTTTACTTTAACTCCCTCAAATTCCAAATATTTTGACTATCATTTTTCTATCAAATTTCTAATATATACTTCCATTAATTACTCAAATATTTCCCTGCTAAAATTTTACTGCAGATGCAGTCTCCATGCATGCAACGGGATCTCAGACAATATCCTTAAACAGCCAACTTGTCTATTCAGTAGATTTGATTTTTTACTATCCAGCAATAACAGCTATATGGAACTCCTTCCAGAACCATATTACAATATAAAATGCACTTGAAAAATGAGGACACAGTGAACTAAATGGTTCAGGTTCTTTTATTGTGGTATAGTATCTGCTTGAGATACAGTAGCCTGACAGGTTTGTCAGCATCCTAAAAATAGCCCAGATTACCATGGTATTGGACAGTCTGCAAAACGGTTCCTTTACAGCTGCTCTTTGTGTCCATCAAGGATCAGTTGCACAATGCTTAAAGACCAGGTGCTAGCAATCCCGGGAATGATTCAAAGGATGACACAGATATAGCAAATTATACAGGTATTACGTAGTGACTATACCCATAATTTGTACAGTTATCTATTAATTTGGCTATGAGCATATTATTTCTTGCCTGCCAATGATGGAAGAGTTTGGTGGTTTCTGTTTGGTTTTTTTGGCCAGCCACATTTATTTGGAGACCAGAAAAACCTCCCATACTAGACTGATCTAGCTATTTGAGGCACCCACTTTCAATAAGAGAAGATGTGGTAGCTCTTCAAGGTAATCTTCCTATTCCCAGTAACATTGCCTCTGTCTTTCTCGATTCTATCTCACCCAGCTGCCTTTCATCCATTTGCCATCCTGGCCAAGGCTTGAGATCACGGGTTCAAGTCTACCTGTGGCCCAATGAATATTTAATTTATTTGAAGTGGAACAGCTACAATGGGAGAGATTTGAGAAATACCTTGATCACTCCTCCTATACACACTTTCCTTCCTTGGCTTTTTGTGGGCTGAGTTCTTCTCAATCACTTTTTCCTTTAGTACCTCTTGTGGCTCGTCACTCCCCCACACACTCAGGCATCCCACCAGTGTGACTGGAAAAGAGGAAGGGACCCTCTAAAGCTTCTTTGGATATCTTCCTCTGTTTACATAGGTCCCAGCTATGACAACTCCCAAATGTGCCTCTCTTCACCTCTTTCCAACCTTGCATATCTGAGCAATGTTCCCCTTGGGCATTGCTGTAAACCAAGTAAGTAATCTCTCTGCTAATCCACTACCAACTCCTAATTTTTCCACCCATGCCCTCTACTCCATCCACCGCGGTGGACAACACCACTATCCCCTCTGTCTCTTAGGTTTACAACTTTGGGATTTTCTTTGATTCCTCCTTCTTTCTTCCCATACATTCAGACTGTGAATGAGGCTTGCAGCATTATCCATTGTGATTTTTTTTTTGAAAATCCAAACCTTTCTTTCTGTCCTGACAGCTAAACCACTTGTCCATGTCTTAGTCATCTTCCCATCTTGAATTTTGAGACTGTACCAGATTAATTTCACCAAACTCAAAATTGAAAGATTGCTTATTTTTGTATATTTGCTATGGCTTATTCCTGTGTTAAAAGAAAATTGCAAATCTTGTGGCATAAGATTTTATTATGTTTATAATATGCAGATTGGTCTCTGTATATTTTCTAGTGTTCTATCCAGTCAATTTAAATATTTCAATTACTGGGATTTGTACTGCTTACCTTGGGAAGCCAGCTCCATCCCTTAACAAATCTTGACAGGAATAGCGAGAGAAGCTGATGTTCAGCCTACATTTTCCTAGTCTTAATTTCATCCCATACTTGTCCACTTAAATCATCCTCACTAACTTTCCTACCTTCTTGGCATTGGTATCTCTCAGATACTTCTAGATTGTTATGTCCTCCCTTTAGTCATTTCTTAGCCAAACTATGCATATTTCTCTCAATGTTTCCTCATAAATCAATCCTTTCCATTGATCATTTTTATCACTAGTCTGAGCCACCTTCAATTTCTCTCTCTTTCTGATAATGTGATCCTCCCAGCTGAAGCCTGTATTCCAGGATTTTGTGGCATTAAGTGCAGACAAAATATATTGCACCTATCTAACAATGCATTATCTACTGTTTCCATGTTAAGAGTTGAAATGCTACAACTAGAATTCAGTGGGCTACTTTTTAGAAAGCAAAGAACTGTCTGCATTCCATTCTGAAATAGGGCTTCTGGGGAGAGCTCGTTGCAACATGTACATATTCACAGTGCATCATGTCCCCAGCTAAAATGTCAGTTAAGTATATTACCAGATAATATACAGTGTACTCTTTTGCAATGATTTCAGAACAAGCAAGAAATGATATATTGAAATATAATATGGTCTATGTAGTCAAATTATCTAGAAACCTTTCAAAAGAAATTAAAGGAGAGGCAATTTAAACAAAAAATGCTTAAATGCTATGCTTTGGGAAAGTCAGTCTAATGCAAATAAAAATATTTAAACTGTTAAAACACTTTTTTCTCTTGATGTAAATATTCCCCAGCAATATCTGCAACTCGGACATCACAGCTTTCTGCTAGTGTAATGAGAAGCAGAATAGGAAATTGACCTAGAAACAAAACAAAGTCTACTGTCAAAACTAAGCAAAATGCAAAAGGTAAATAAAGTGGTCGCCATTAAAGAATCAACAATTTCCCTTTAAAATTACGCTGAGGTATCCAAGATTGCATTGTTTCACTGTATGTAGAATAGGTTATCCCTCTGAGATTTCATACACCACGTGTGACAACCCAGGGGTACATTTTGACTGTCTAAGGCTGACCACTGTAAAGGATAAAAATCAAATAAAATGTTTAAAATTCTTCCTCCGTCACTAATCGGCGGTATTTTTTAACAATGCTGGCAAGAATTTCTTCTATCATTTTATAGACTCTTTACATAAGTGTTCATTCTCAGTGAGGTTAAGGCACAGATATTTTTTCTTAAAACAAGATTAAAAGTGGTTTATTTAAAACTTTAAGACAATTGGGGAACCCACAAAGAGCTGACAATCTTAACCCTGGTGACCATCCTGCATGATTCCTCCTAGTTCCATGAAAGCAACATATCAAAATGTAAGGTTACGTTGTCTTAAATCGAATGCCTGGGCCTTTATCATTATCTATTTGTATTATTGTAGCACTAGGAGCTCCAGTCATGGACCAGGACCCCATGGTGTTAAGTGCTGTACAAACACAGAACAAAAGAAAGGTTACTGCCCCAGAGACTTTACAGTCTAAGTACAGGACCACAGACAACAGATGGAGACGGATAGGGGAGTACAAGGTAATAATGCAACACTGTTGGTCAGCATGAGACAAACACTGGACAACTAAACTTTTATCTTTCATGAGAGCCATACTGCAAACAAGCACATCAGAACCAGAAACTGGCAGATGGGTTTTGTTACCACATATTTTGGTAACTGAGCAAATCTCCATTGTATGTTCACAGTCCAATGAACGTCAGAGACTGTGTCCATTTGATCACCCAAATGAAGTGATAAGTCTCAGAACTGATGATGAAATGAAGCAGCAGAATCCAAGATTAGTTTGAGAGCATGCAGCCTGAAACATATTGACATGATATTTTAGGCACACCCAAAGACATTATCCAATTGCCACTATGGTGTTGGGTAGTCAAAATGTGATTGAGGGGTGAAGAAACCCTGCATGGTCTGGATTGAACATGCTGGCAGCTAACCAGCTCCTGGACATCCAACTGAAGACTTGAGTTCTATGTGTTCACATTTCCCAGGAACTCTTCCAGGCAATCCCAAACTCTCATTTGCAGTATAATGGGCTTTGAAGCATGTCCTAAAATCTCAGTGAGAGTGCTTTCAATCATTTCAATGCAGTTTAAATCAAACCTATCATAAAGTACATTGGTATCCTTCTTGGTTGTATATAAATGTGAAATCTGCTATATTAGTATTCTCTTATTGTTTGACAGTTTTGCAAATAACCAATATGAATCTATCTTACTTGGGTCTTTAGAGTTCTGAAAATTAAGCCATTAGACTGGGTCTATAGTGTATCCACACCTGTAAAACATATAGCTGAAACATAAACTAAATTGTACATTGGATAGCCTAACTCCTTTAGGTGTCTTTCTAAAAGGCCCATTAGCTGTAAATATTCTGTTTGCCTATCTAAGCAAAGTTTAGTTTATGATGAACTGGTGATGCATATAGGTCCATTGCCTTTTGTACACAAACCAGTACTGAGGGAAGGGGCATTACACACAGAAATATTCATCAAGGTGTCCTTTGCCATGGTTATACAGAGAAAATACTATTTTATAGTTCTCTGTAAGATTTTCCTTTTATATCAGTTAGAAAATGGTTTTAAGCTGATATGTGAATTTTTCTGATAGCGTACAATAACAAGCACAGTCTTGATGAGGAATGTAATCCAGAGATAGAAACAAGCGCACAATTGGAGGCTATTTAACATTTTATAATTACTGTAGTTACACATAAGAGGAAACTTCTCTAAACTGCAGGGGTCCATATGCTATGTGATTGACCTTGCTTGAACTCTCCTTAGATAAACAAATACATTCATATCCAAAGGAATATTTTGTACAGTTATCAAAAGAAAGGAGACACCTCTTCCTCCTTTAGCCTCTGAGGGTGTGCTTTGTGATTGAAACATCTTCATATTTTCAAGCCAAGTAAGCAACATACAGGTTTTGAACTGCTCCTTAAAAGGCTTTTTTTTTTTTTTTTTTAAACAACCATGTCAAATGATCCAAGCTTATGAGTCTTTTATTGTTGATTTTGATGATGTACGAGTCTAGTGCAGATCTTATCAAACACTGGCACCACCACTGAACAAAAACCATCTTGTCGTTAATCCGTCCCATATTTACAAATGTGATAGACAACATCCAGCCTGTCTGACAGGAGTTACCTGCTGTAAAACTACTGAAGGTTTAAATAATTGGTGCTTTGTGTGTGTATTCCTTCCAGAACTACTCTGTGTAAGCTACTCAGACTGCCAAGGGGCTACCTTCATTCGTAATAACAGAATAGTTAGTATGAGAATGGCTAACCCCTACCACAAACTCACTGGAGTGAGGAAAATGGCTAGTCACAAAAAAAGGGCAACAAACTTTCGTGAAAATTGTTTAGAAATGCGAGTTGCATGAAAATGGTATTTATAAAAGGAATATTTTATCTTGCTTATTCATTTACTGCTCTGTCGGTACAATGTATGACTGCTCTGCAGAATCCCTTACTAGTCACTGGTAGCTCAGCAGGTACCCATCCTCTGTTTTCTGTCTGCTGGGCTCGTCAACAGACAGCCAGGACTGGAGCCATTTAATAAACCCCATCTCAGGCTAGTTTACTAGTACATAACTGAGATACAGTCTCTCTCCAACCTCTTTTGTGGGGGACATAGCAGTCTCTTTCCAGATGCAAACTGATCCTCTCCCTTGAGGTCTGTTTTCTATTGTCCATCACCAACACGTCATCCTCCTTGGCTACTTCCCCCAGCTCTCCTCCCTTTAGAGCTGTGAGGATTCCCGAGGGTCCTTTCCCTGGGCTGCAGTCTTGTATGCCTGGAAGTCAGAGAGACTACTTCTTTTAGGACAGTAGTCCCCCAAACTTTTTTCATCATGTCCTCCCCCTCCCCTGGGAGCCAGGGGCTGCAATCAGTAGCTAGAGCTGGGGGCAGAGCTGGGCTGGGTGGTGGTCCTTCTGCACCAGCCATCGGGGCTAGCCTGGGATCTGCTGTGCTCCCATGAATGTTCCTCTTCCCCCTGCAGGGGTGCACCCCACAGTTTGGAGACCATTGCTTTAGGCGCACAGCACCTGCTGATCCAGGCCACCAACTGCTGCTGCTTGGTCCTCCATGCACTTGCTCACTGAGCTCCCACTTCCATTCATTTTTCTTCCTGATTCCCTCCCACAGCTGGGGTTAGTTATTATAATTGAACTTAGACCCTTACAATGCCCAGATGCCCTCCTTTTAAATTAGTCCAGGTGTACTGACCTCAGCTCCCTCTTAATAGGTCAGTCACCCTGTGACTGGGGCCAACCTAGATTCCTAGATTATCAGATCACAAGGGACCACTGTGATCATGAAATCTGACCTCCTGTACAACATAGGATTTCCCTGAATTAATTAATGGAATTGCAAGGACCAGGTTGAGCTCCTGAAGGCACTAAGACTCATGAAGCACCCTCCTGGAATTCCAGGAAGTGCTAGGGAGTGTGAGGGCTATGGCATCCCTTTAGGATCACACAGAGTACTCCCCTGTCTGAGACTGGCTGGCTGTATGAGCTGGAGTAGAGGGTGGAGCAAAGTCATGTTTGTCACCTCCCTGAAATTTGCCATCCAAGGAGCAGTCCCTGAATTACCCTGAGACTTAAAACCCAGTGCAGAAAATCATTTCAGTGCCATCTTCTTACAATAGTTTCCATTTTCAAAAGAGCTATTTGTGTGAAGGCCAAAGAGGAGGCAAAACACACAGGAAAAACAAAACAAATCTTCATTTTCTTCTGACTCCTTCTCCATGACCAGGTTGTCTGGCACCTGCTACATGAACCCACATCTGCATGGAGTTGCAAACAAAAAGATGCATGTTCAAGGCACTACTGAATGCGACTATTTAGCAATACACCAGATAAACTTGCTTCTGCATGCAGTCCATTGTAGAACCCAGCGGACCAATCCATTAGGGACAATATACAGTAGTTAGTGGGTGCAGTAAGGTGGCTCTTAGCCAGCTACACAGTCAGAGATGTAAAACTGACAGTTTTTTACAGGCTGTTGGTGAATAAAACTCTATTTTAAGATGTCACTTGCAAAGTTCTACTGTCAGCAAGAGTGTGGCAGGGGGATGAATATGGTTGTGCCCCATTTCTTGCTAAGATATATTGGACTTTGGAAAAGGTTCAGGAAAGGGCAACAAAAATGATTATGGGTATGGAATGGCTGCCATATGAGGAGAGATTAAAAAGACGGACTTTTCAGCTTGGAAAAGAGATGTCTAAGGGGGGATATGATTGAGGTCTCTAAAATCATGACTGGTGTGGAGAAAGTAAATAAGGAAGTGTTAGTTATACCTTCTCATAACACAAAAACTAGGGGTCACCAAATGAAATTAATAGGCAGCAAGTTTAAATCAAATAAAAGGAAGTATTTTTTCACACAATGCACAGTCAACCTGTGGAACTCCTTGCCAGAGGATGTTGTGAAGGCCAAGACTAATAACAGGGTTCAAAAAAGAACTAGATGAATTCATGGAGGATAGGTCCATCAATGGCTATTAGCCAAGATGGGCAGGGATGGTATCCCTAGCCTGTTTGCCAGAAGCTGGGAATGGGTGACAGGGAATGGATCACTTAATGATTACCTGTTCTGTTCATTTCCTCTGGGGCACCTGGTATTGGTCACTGTCAGAAGACAGGATACTGGGCTAGATGGACCTTTGGTCTGACCCAGTATGGCCGTTTTTATGCTCTTAACTTATAAAGTAGCACCCACTGGGCGTTTTCTAAATGCTAAAGGATAGCCTCTGCTCCAAGGAACTCAAGATTCAACAATAGACAACATAAGCAGAGTCTGGGGGGAAAGGGAACAGGAAACCACTGTTAGCTTGAACTTGAAAATCAGTGAATGTGTCGGACAGCAACTTCACTTTTGGGGATATGATTCACGTAGAGCTTTGAAAAATAGAAAATTGGGTTACATTGAGACTAGAAAGAAATAGAATGCTAAGTACAATTTTCTGGGAGGAATGAACATAGCATTTCTAAGTAGAAGCAGTGTAAATATTCACTGAGTAACTTGGATGAATAACTTTGAATCTATTGGGGGGTGGCTTGCAGACTGTTTGCCAGAAGTATTTGCTATGTTTATCTGCAAATAATGTTGGCTGGTCACATGGTACTGTTTCTGCTCCTTGACTGGACAGCTGATATTTTAACAAGAGAATAACAAATGGTGAGCAAGTAGTAAAGAATGCATTTTGGAAATGAATTTATGAAACTATCAGGATTTGCATGTATTGCAGAGAATATCAGCAGTCCAAATATCTGCAAATGAATAGCAGGGCATAGTGAATCAAACTCAAGTCACTTTTTACTCAAACTTCATTTTTTCATCATACCACCAGCTCTGTTCCCAGCACAGCAAGTCTGTTCATAGTAGCAAAAATGTTTGGTTTTTCATTAATCTAGCAACACTGCACAAGAAAATTCCTATTGGAATTTTATCACCCAGGTGTGCTGACTTTGATTCCTCATACAACAGCTACCATACTACACATCACCAGAACTCTTCTAGGATTGGGGACAATACACCACCTTTTGTGGGTATGCTAGCAGAATTCACTGATAGTGATTCTCTAAAAGATGGGTTTTGAGAATTCCATGAGTAATATTGAAAGATTTATTTTCTTTTTCTTCTTTTTCCATAGTCTGATACACAAACAATTCTTAATTTTTTCATTGTGGCCTCATTTTTTATTTCAAGGACATCAGTCCAGTTTTGTTACTTTATTTTGCTATAAAATTACTTTAAATAGTTTCACCCAAATGTGGAATTACTGTATCTAGATGTAAACCCTCCAGGTCCATATCTTTTCCTCTGGTTTCTTACACTTCAAGGTATGCTTAATTTAATGGATATCAGGTCAATTATCCAATATATCTGATTTTTTTTGAGTTACTGTTATGAAATAATAGTAGCACCTAATGTGTCTTCTGCTATTGATACAGGTCCAGGCTGGGACATCTGCCTGATATTTTTGCTAGTCACTAAACAGGATTTAAAATAAGTCAGTCTATTTGGTTTAGGCATTTCAAATGAACACACCACCCTCAAGAAAATCCCTATTAACAATTATAAAGCATGATCACTTCTCCTCACTACGGCCTCGTCTTAACACCCTACAAATGTGTATAGGCTTGACTTGTCTTCAATGAAATGTTTGGAAAGTTGCTCCCTGGGGTCATATTGACTATATTTTGCATCACTCAAATATGACCAAGAATGGAGCATTAGACAGCCCGAATAGATTGGGTAGCATTGCAATTTAAACTCTTAGTATTTTGAGGTGGTAGTGTAGACTTACGCTGTTGGAGACACATCTTGCTCCTCCCTTTCTCTCTTCTCCTCCTCCCCTCCCCCATTTTATGTGCTTGGAAGGCTGAGTGCAGCAGAGTTAGTTTCTCTCTGTGGGGTCAGGAGTTGAGGAGGAGAAGACCAAAAAAGTCCACAAATGTACATGCCATGAGGGACAGTTTTATGGGGACTCCTTGCCCAACAATATGAAAATGGGGTCAACAGGGCTAGTCCTGGACACTGGATCAGTGACTCAGCTGCTTGACCAGCCATTCTCCTCCATGAAGCAGTGGCAGATTGACCTGAGGCCAGCTTCTTTGCCTCTGCACACAGTCTGTGGGACAGAATTCATTCCCTGTTGTCACCAACAGAATCTCTCCCTGCACAGCCTGGCTCTTCAGAGTGTGCACTGGGCTTATGGTTTGACCCTTAATCAGTGAGGAATGTGAAACTCAATCTTTTGACCTATAATCTCCAACAGATATCAGAGATGTGGGTTTTTTTGGCATTTGGCCTGTTGATTATACTCTGATTAGTGTGTACTAGACAACGCAATCACAACTCTGGTATTTAGGAATGATCTACTTTCTTATTTTATACAAATCCCTGGAGAGAAGAATCTGATAAAAGAGCAGTATGTACACAAATTGCTTTTACCACACAGTGGCCCTTTTGTTTTAAAACCCCATTAAAGAGCTGAGGTCTTCCTAGTAAAACTTTCTAGTAAAATATAAACTTTTTGTTGGTAAAGAAACTTATTTTAAAGCTTTATTGTTTAAACATCCTGGTAGGTTTGTCAGAAGTATGAATTATGGGGTTTTTGGTTTAAAAATCAAACAGCAGAAGCTTTGTATTGATATGTAGTGAGAATATAAAATATCCACCTTAAATTTTCCTTTCAACAGCCAAAGGAAAGGCACACCAGCAAACATTAACTGATGTTACAGGCATTACAGGACATGAAGCTCAGCTGTTACTATAATGGAATATAAATCTTTGTAGAGGCCAGGGGCTTTCCTGCAGCACAATGAATTTCTCTATCACTTGAATGTTTGCAAAACTGGGAGATCTGAGAACCTGCTCCTTACTATTTATATTCATACAGAGATCACAGTACTAAACCATCAGTGCTGTCACATGTGTTCTTAGAGGGTTGAACATTTGTTGCCTGATGAAAGAGAGATGAACATAACCCCATTATTACTGCACTGTGCTGAAGCTTTTGATTATGGTGGCACAAATTAAGGGCATCCACAGAAAGAGCTGTACAGTTACCATGTTTTCATTTTATGGGAAAATCCTGAACAGCAAAGGCAACAAAAATGTCAGGCTTTACAGACTTCTAACGAACCTGCACAGGCATATTACTGCGGGAACAGAGTTCTGAGGATTTGTATGATTTTTCTTTAAATGTATAGCAGGAAATCAGGCAGGAGGGGCAGGGCAAAGTTCTCAGCAGAAAGACTACAGTGAAAGAGTGTCATTTTAGGGGTAAGCGTGTGTCTTATTCTAGAAAGTTCCTTGTTGTTGAAAGAAAATTATCTACCATCGTCATATGACAAGTTCAATTTTTTAATACAAAAATACTCTGAATGCATCACGGCTTAATGAATTTCATTGGTTAGATGTTAAACCCTCTGACTCAGTGAGCCCCTCGCACTGCCAACTGGCAGGGGGCACACCATACCTTACCTCACATAAGGCCTGACACACTCATAGCCAAAGTTACCGTTACTATATTCTGTGTCTTCAAGGTGTCATGTAAGGTATAGTACCCAAACTGGGGATATGCAGGTCATTAATACTATTGCATGACATATGGATGGGTGATGAATAAAGAATTATAGATGTGTGCAGGAAATATGTTCTGAAAAATGTGTTCAGTAGGCAGCTCCTAAGCCCAGCCTGCCTTAGGCCTTGGCTACACTGGCAATTCACAGCGCTGCACTTGTTGCGCTCAGGGGTGTGAAAACCCCCCCCCCCCGAGTGCAGCGAGTGCAGCGCTGTAAAGCGCCAGTGTAATCAACGCCTGCAGCGCTGCACGCTCTCTCACAGCGCTGCAAGCTATTCCCCTTGGAGAGGTGGAGTACTTGCAGCACTGCGAGAGAGTACTGCAGCAGCGCTGTGAATCCGCGAGTGTAGCCAAGGCCTCTGACAAAAGAATGTTGTTTCGCCTACTTGACTGTTTTCAAGGTAGGCAATGTGAGCCAAAGACAATGAAAAGTACATTTACATGTAAGGTACATAAAGCCACCCAGAGAGGAAGGGTTGAGGTGGTCACTTATCCAAACAGGAAATATCTGACCCATTAGCAATTATCTTTGAAAAATTATGGAAGACAGGTAAGATTCCAGAGGACAGGGAAAGGAAAAATATAGTGTCAATCTTTAAAAAGGGGAATAAGGACAACCTGGGGAATTACAGACCAGTCAGCTTAATGTCAGTACTTGAAAAGATAATGGAGCAAATAATTAAGCAATCAACTGAGACACCTAGAAGATAATAAGGTGATAAGTAACAGTCAGTATGAATCTGTAAAGAACAAATCATGTCAAATCACCCTAATGGCTGTTTTTGAGAGGATAAAAAACCTTGTGGATAGGTGAGAAGCAATAGATGTGGTGTACCTTGAATTTAGTAAGGCTTTTGATATTGTCTCACATGACCGTCTCATAAATGAGGGAAATACAACCTAGATGGAGCTACTGTAAGCTGGATGCATAACTGGTTGGAAAACTATTCCCAGAGAGTAATTATTAGTGGTTCACAGTCAAGCTGGGAGTGCATATTGAGTGGGGTCCTGCGGGGAACAGTTCTGTTAAATATCTTAATCAGTGATTTAGATTATAGCATAGAGAGTGCACTTATAAAGTTTGCAGAAGATACCAACCAGGGAGGGGTTGCAAGTCATTTGGAGGATAGGATTAAAACTCAATGATCTGGACAAACTGGAGCAATGGTCTGAAGTAAATAGGATGAAATTCAATAAGGACAAATGCAAAGTACTCCACTTAGGAACGAACAATCAGTTGCACACATGCAAAATGAGAACTGACTGCCTGGGAAGGAGTACTGTAGAAAGGGACCTGGGGGTCATAGTGGATCACAAGCTACATATGAGTCAACAGTGTGATAATATATTGCCAAAAAAAAAAAAAGCAAACCTCATTCTGGGATAGAGTAGCAGGAATGTTGAAGCAAGACACGAGAAGTAATTCTTCCACTCTACTCTGTGCTTATTACTCACCTGGAGTATTGTGTCCAGTTTGGATGCCAGGAAAGATGTGGACAAATTGGAGAAAATCCAGAGAAGAGCAAAAAAAAAATTATTAAAGGTCTAGAAAACATGACCTATGAGGGAAAATTGGAAAAAATTGGGTTAGTTTAGTCTGGAAAAGAGAAGACTGGGGGGAGGGGGACACACATAAGTTTTCAAGTACATAAAAGGTTGTTACAAGGAGGAGGTAGAAAAATTGTTCTCTTTAACTTCTGAGGATAGGAGAAGAAGCAATGGTCTTAAGTTGCAGTAAGGGAGGTTTAAGTTGGACATTAGGAAAAACTTCCTGTCAGAGTGGTTAAGCACTGTAATAAATTGCCAAGGGAGACTGTGGAATCTCCATCATTGGAGACTTTTAAGAGCAGGTTAGACAAACACCTGTCAGTGATGATCTAGATAATACTTAGTCCTGCCATGAGTGCAGGGGACTGGACTAGATGAGCTCTCAAGATCCTCTCCAGTCCTACAATTCTATGATATGGAGGCTGAACCCCCCCCCCCAGGAACTCTTCCTACTTCTTGTGACCAGGTTGATGAATTTTGGGAGATGCAGAAACAGGAAACCATTTTGGCATCCTGGATGGACACAAGGGGCCAGAGTTCTTGAAATCTGAGTAAGATGGATCCTTCAGCCAAGAGGGTTCAAGTCTCTTAGACAAAGATTGTAACTTCCTGAAGTTAATCTTTAGTCAGTAGGAAAGCTTACACACACAATTTATTTTCTATCTCTCTCCCTCTTACTGGAAATCATTTAAACCTATGTTCTTTGTTAATACAAAAAAAGCAACTTTATAATAAAACCATCTGTGCTGTGTATTAACCAGAAGTGAAGGGCTTCAGCTAAACTAACAGGCTGGGGTATGCTCTCTCTTTTTGGCATCAGCAAACTTGATAACTTCTCTGAGGGCTCAGTGAGAGGGAAAGGCGTCTCTGAGGAACTTGGGAATTGAGTTCACTCTTGCCTGCAAGGCAAGATTTGGATGGCAGAGTCCTGAAGAGTTTACTGACAAGGCAGACACACTGGTGTCAGGGAGCTGACATGCACAGCTTAGCAACAGCAAAACTCACTGTTGCTGAGGCACAGTGGTAACATGGTAGCTCACAGTTCTGGGTGGCCCAACCAAGATGTGACACCCTCTTCTGTATGTGCAGTGGTGAATGTTGGGAGTAGACTCAGAACATCAATGAAAATAAAGTAGATGCATAGAGGTGACTGGCTGAGAAAATTTTTGAAGGTGCTAAGGTAGAGAGAAAGTCCACATCTTCTACATTTGGTATGTATAGTAACGTGCTAGAACCAAATTGCTGGAAGGATTGCAATTTATGGGCTCTAACTGCCTGGAGGGGAGTGTCTGGCGTTCAAGTCACACTTCATGCCAATGCTCGCAGTCACATCTGTGAAATCCTTTCCCAGTTCCCTACCCACCCTCCAACTCGTGGAACACAGCAATTTCATATCCTTAGCCTGCCATTCAAGATGCATCTTGTAATATGTTTCCAGCTTTCTAGTTTGATTTTGGTTCTTTGAAATTTTGGTACTGCTATGGTTTTTACAAACAATAGACTCTGCTGAGGACAAGTTCTGGCTCCTCCAGCCAGAACAGCATTATTTCCCTCTCCTTTTGGAAGTGGCTTCTGCAGGGCAGGTTCAGGGTTACTACCAGGCGTGTGTGCGCATAATGGACCAAGATACAGTACGGAAAATTTTCCAAAAGTCATTTAGCAATCCAATCCTTGATACGTACAGATAGTCCTGCTCAGAGCTGTATGTGAAAAGGGATTCTCTGAGCCTGAGTCACCACCATTTTACACCAGAGTGACTCAGTGTGAATCAGACTAAATGTGTGTTTATCTCAACTTTTTGTCCATGGAACTGGTCCTTCAATCACCATCACTGCCCCTTATCCCTCTGCCTTCTCCCCTGCCACCATTGTCCCTCCTTCTCTACTCTTCCCAGCAGCTAATGGTGAATATGTTGAAAAGTGAATGCATCCTACAGCTGCACTAAATTTTCTAATGAATTCCATTCATGTTCGCTCCCCTACTTAGGAGGGGTTCCATGGGCAGGAGAAGCCAGGGAACAGAAGAAGATGCAGGAGTCTCCAGAGTTGGGGCACAGTCACACAGCATCTGCCTAAGAGACCTTGTCTCTAGAAAATCCCTTGATCCCTGTGCAGACCTCAATCTTTGAGGACCAGCCCATGCCACAAGGGTCAATTCCCATGCCTCTCCTTCCAGCTATGGAACAGTTTTGGGGAAACTCTACAGTGGGAAATACACAGATATTTCAGCCCTTATGGATTATTCTACAGGAAGGTGGTGGGTTATCTGAATCTCAGAATTCTTGTGCAATGGAAGTACATAATCCTCTGACTAATGCACACAAACATTATTCACAATAAACTCAGATGCAAGTCTCCATTTAATAAAGTAGATTGAAAGTCTCACTATTTTCAAAGCATTTAGTGAAAATACCAAAAGACATTTCCCCTACTATGTAAGTATTCACTCTGGGCAGCTGTTTGGAAAATACCAGTTTTTGAAGGGTTAATATCTGGCAGTGGGGTCTTTGAAAACAGGCTTTGCCTACAGCATTTACTACCTTGCCTCACCTTCTTTCATCTTCTGCCATGTGAAGTCGTCAGTAATAAACAGTTCGTCAAAAGCAGGTATTTTATCATTTGCAGTTCATAGACTGTGCTCTGATCTATTGCAGCCATAGCTTAAGTGGAGCAGGTAACAGTAAAAATGAAGCATATGAACATGTTTGGTGTTCTGTTCTCCTCCAAAATCGCTGTGAATCAGTCCTGTGTACATAGCTGAGGGACAATGATTGCTTCAGCCCCTTTTCTCTGACAATATTAAGATTTTTTTTTTCCAGTATAGAAAATGCATGCAGTGGGTAAAGTTTAATGGAGAGTTCACCCCCCACCCTCCCAAAAAAAGTCAGACCATCTCTTCTTTTAGAGCGTATCCTTTCATTACGTGGCTCCAGGTTAAATTTATATCTACCTTGTAGGATTTTTTCCCCCGTCTTTTTTTTTTTTAGAGAGCTTAAGCTTAAAACCCAGTGAATTCATGTGTCAGAATTATGTGATTTTTAAACTGCTGAAATATGGCTTGTTTGTGAATTCAAGCCACTGTCTATAGTATCGAACTCTATTATGGACTAAGGCCAAACGTGACTCCTGGATGCAACATAGGATGAAGACCAGCTTTTCAATAGCATGTTTTTACTGTGCTGCTGAATTTAAACAAGCAGTTTGTATTCACCAAGGGAGGTATATAAGCAAAAGTGACTGTCTTCTGCAGTTACCCTTCATCTTTATTTTATATAAATAAATACATAACTTGTATGAGCAAATTAGTTGCCAGTGTGGTCCATTGCATAATTCTGCTCTAGGTGCTATTTCTTTCAAATGCATATGAAATTTCAGCCATCGCTTCTTTTTCCTACTAATAAACAAATCACAGAACATTACAGGATTTCCATAGTCTTTAACATGTTGCTCAGCTTTTGGAATACAGAGGTTATTTTTCAAACTTAATTAGATCCTGGGGAAAAAATCAGTTTAGTTTTGCCCTGTTGAAATATTTACAATTTAAAAAAAAAATCCCACAACTTCAAGTGAAATGATTTTACATTATCTAGAACACTCAAATATACTCCCAAATAGTGCATGAATCCTCACCAATTTCTAACAAAATTGGATAATTCTGCCTGAGTACCTATAATCAGTGTGTGGTGTGCTTAAAAAAAATTAATTTTAAACATGAATATCTTTTTAATTGAGTTTATCCTCGTAGATGTACCAGTAATTAATTAATTTACAAATCAAATATTTATTTGCCTGTGCAGAACCTACATGACAATCACTAATATCTACTGACCTGGTTTGAGGTTTGAACTATGCCCATACTGCAAAACAAAAAACCTGAACTTCTCAGTCCTACTTAGCATGTCATTCAATGCAATAGTCTAGAACAGGGGTTCTCAAACTGGGGGTCGGAACCCCTCAGGGGGTCGTGAGGTTATTAGGTGGGTGGTCATCAGGAGTGGCTCTAGCTTTTTTGCCACCGCAAGCACGGCAGGCAGGCTGCCTTCGGCGACTTGCCTGCGGGAGGTCCCCGGTCCAGCGGATTCAGCGGCATGCCTGCGGGAGATCTGCTGGTCCCATGGCTTCGGCATACCCGCCGCCGAATTGCCGCCGAATCCGCGGGACTGGCAGACCTCCCACAGGCAAATCGCCGAAGGCTGCCTGACTGCTGCCCTCGCAGGGACCGGCAGGATGCTCCCTGTGGCTTGCCGCCCCAGGCATGCGCTTGGAGCACTGGTGCCTGGAGCCGCCGCTGGTGGTCATGAGCTGTCAGCCTCCACCCCAAACCCTGCTTTGCCTCCAGCATTTCTAATGGTGTTAAATATATAAAAATGTGTTTTTAATTTATAAGTGGGGGGGTCGCATTCAGAGGCTTGCTATGTGAAAGGGGTCACCAGTACAAAAGTTTGAGAATCACTGGTCTAGAAATAGTTCAGGTCTTATAACATTCGTACAGTCAGAATGCCAAGATTATATGTGATATTAGATTCACATTATCACAAACATGATGGAACAACCTATTACAGTATGTACACAGTCAAGTTTGGGCACTGGAGATAAAGCAGATAAATGGCTTTTGGCATAATTCCTAAGTGACATTACCTCAATATTTCTTCCGGCTTTTACGGCTTGTTTTTTTTTTTAAGGAGTTTAATTCAAAATCATGACTTGCTCTCCAAAAACAGGAGAAGCTCATTGTGTTTCCTTTAACAAGCTTTTCAAGTCTACTAGGGTTTGGTTTGGTTTTTCTCCAGAAATAAAAGATTACATGCAGCAGATGAATATTTGGTTTGCAGGGCAGACACTGGGCACACTTTTATTTAGAGTCTGAGGATTGGAAAGTAGCTCAAGTCTGCTCCTATCACTAATACCTGTAATAGTGCATGTAGCAATAGTGAATTTGGCCCTTAGCCCGTGCACAGAGACCTTTGGTACAAAACTTGGGGAAGATCTTAAAACTGGCTTGTCATGTCAACTATGGCTCTCAGAGGGTTTCCGTTCCTATGCAAAAGAGTGATTGATTAACGAGGTGATCACTGCAATGGAAAAAAAGAGAAATCCACTTCACATTTATCCTCCTTGTTGTTTTATGGCCAAAGATCCTGTGGGGCAGGAATTTCCCTTCTAGAATAATACAACTGATGTAAGTTAATTTTCCCCTTTGGATTGCCATTCTTGCCCATTCCCATCATTAACTGGCCTGAAGTACCCAGGGACTGGAAGCGCTAATCTGCCACTGATCACACTTACAAACTGGGACCCTGAGCCAAACCACATTGAAGTCTATAGGAGTTTTCCATGCATGTAACAGACTTTTTTATTTCTGAGTTTACAGTATCTATTTACCCTAATATCTGAATAGTCTAATCAATATCTATCAGCCCACATTATGGAATAAGTTGAGGTTTCATTATCCAGAGTTCCTTCAAAATAAGAGAACTTGACTAGCCTGGCTGTTTTTACATTTTCAGCATCAAGGACACGAAGACAGGTGTGAAGAGAGTAGACCCAACATCCACCTTTTCTATCAAAGGTACTACGGTGACTGATGTAAATGCTGAGTGCTTGTATAGATTTTGAAATATAGTTGTTCAAGAAGAAACAGTAACTAGGAAGACTAGCAAATCCTAATGGCAACAACCTCTACAAGCTCTGCTAGGCAATTCTGCGATCAAAATGGCATTAGCATTTAAGCCCTTTCAGCAATTTGTTCGTTCACAATTCACTTGAAGCCAGGGTTACTAATGCCTCTGTCATTTACTGTACATGAAGTCACAATCTAATGCAAATTCCCCATGCATTGGCCAATGTGGTATGCGGAACAGCTGTTGTCTCCCCACTCCAGAGTCCAACATGGCGCCTCTAAGATTTTGTTGCTTGACAGATCTAGTGTCCAGCCTTCCCTGCTTTCAGAGATGTCTGCCAGCCGTGCTGTTCCATGGGGCACTTAGCAGGTGCGATTAGTGCTGTGCTGTCAGCCAATACAGCACACAATAGTGTAGATCACTCAAGCAGTACTGGCACTTCACACCATCATAGGTCTGAGCATCAGCAGTCCCAGTTAGTTGCATATCTTGTTTATTTATCATCAGTCTGTTTTATCTCCCTCTAAAGGTCTATTGCCTTAATATCTAAGCTTTTATTATATTAAGCTGGAAAAAAAGCTTTCATTGTATTATAACAGGTAACATTTTTTTTTCACGGCTACTATAGTCTACAAAATACGAAACGTCTGATTCATGGCAGTGCTATGCTAGGTTATTTCTGGCATTACGTGCCAAGCTGTTACAAAGGCATATGCTATCTACAAGCAATAAAGACCAGAAATAACTTCTGACTTACATCAGACATCATCAGTAATGCATCAAGTTTTTCCATTGTTTCTGGGCATATATAAACTACATGGTGGTATTTCTGATAGCAAACCACGATAAAAGGTTATTTCTGGAGAGAGCACAAAATAAGTACTGACATTTGCCTGTTACACATTCCTCGGTTACTGGCATTCTTTGAAACCAGTGTGCTGAATTCTGTTCTCAGAATAGTGAAGCCACTGGTGTAACTGAAAGCAGAATTTTGGCTCACAACTTAATGTTTTTAAGAGTTTCCCACTCTTTTATGATAACAAATATCTGCGTACCATAAAGATCACAGTAAAAATATGCCAGTGTTCTAGCATAGCATCTCATTCCTTATCTTCAGGGCCATGTACAGACAGCCTGACCCAAAACCAGTGAAGTAAATGACATCTTTGTTTGACTTCAGTGGGTTTGCGATCAAACCCAATCGAGGTAGGGTAAAGTTTTCAAAAATCTATAAATGACTTGGGAGCCTAAGTCAGTATACCCTTTATATATTTAATAAAAAAAAAAGCTTCACCTGTAACTTTTTTTACTAGCTGTCTGGTCAATAAGTATGTTTACTCCCATTTTACAGATGTGGGGGAAAATATTAGATGAAGGGTCAAATTCTCCCTCGACTTTCTGCCCAGGCAGCCACACAACTTCAAACGGGTTCATATGCCTACAGAAGTCTTGCCTGCATTAGAACACTTCTGCTAACATTTCCCACTGTTGATCTCATGGTTCCTGCTCCAGTGGTCGTAATGCTAGTGGAAGTGCTGCTGTAGATAGAGAGCCAGGTGACCCTCAGATCAGATCTACATGAGAGAGCTCATGAAACACCAGCAGCCTCTGGTGCCTTGTCTGCACTAGTGCTCTTGTTATCAATGGAGCTGAAATGACCCTCTGAGATATAAATTCAGAAGCCACAATGCAGCATTAGCTACAGAAGGAAGAATGGTGGGAGGGGGTGAGATTGGGTTTAAGCAGGTCACTATTCCCAGAAGTTTGTGTATTATACTCCAGAGTAGAGATATTACCCTCCCACATCCCACCATGCCATTTTACATGTGAATTTCCAAGTAGTTCACCATTGCATATTTATATTTCCCATCTGCTAAGCCCAAATGAGTGGGGTTGGCTAGGGAGTCCCAAGGCCCCCATAGGATAGAGATGGAGTCCTCCCCTGGGACATGGAGCAGACTTGCCATTATGTGCCCCTACCTCCCAGACACTACATGGTGGGGTGGGGGGGGGAGAAATGGATTTGCAACCATCTCCTTCCACCCTTCCCTTGGCTTGCCCCTGCCACTCCAACCTCCTTCCAGTAGGGGCAGAAAAAAGCCTCACAGAAGTGTGCTTTGTGACATGGAAGGTGCATGCTGCATGTGAGAGACTTGGAATCCTGCCTGCTCACCCACCCCCAGAGAACAGAACTGTACTGATTCTGCCCAGATTCCCTCCACATGTATGGAGAAGAAGACCTGATTCAACTAATTGTATCACAATCAGAAATGCCTGCATATACTATGCACTGGGTGATAATAGGATATATTTGAGTAGTGAATGCTCATGCTGAGGGTGATTTTTAAAAGATCTTGTACATGAGTTCAAGACCGCAACTGGGCCTTTTGTGCTGACCAGAAATTTCAGTATTGCATAGCCTTCCAATTGCTGTAGAACACTTCAGTTCTTCAGCAGCCAACTGTCTGTAGTGATTCAAACGTTGTAGCCGCATCAGTCCCAGGATATCAGAGAGACATGGGGGTGAGGTAATAACTGTTGTTGGACCAGCTTCTGATGGTGAAAGAGACAAGCTTTTAAGCTTACACAGAGGTCTTCTTCAGGTCTAGTGATTCAAGGCCACATTGCAGATTTATCACTGCCTCCAAGATTTCACAATACTTTCTTGTTAAGTATTTGTTTCTGTTTTTCACTCTGATGATTTGCATTTCAGGAAGCATTTAAAATGCTACTTACTGATGCAAGTTCACATTAAAACTCTTGCAATTCTTGGTTAGTTCTCTAGGTGGCTTGTCATTGAGTTGCACAGGTCATTAGGCTAGGAAAATTCTAGTTAGAATTTCTATTTTTCAGAAGCTCTTTTAAATGAGGGTAAGGCCTGGAACAGACGGAAAGGAACAGCTTCATGTTGATGGGCATAATGCTTACTTGTAGCATTAAACCATGTCACTGAGGAGCTCAGTGTAGAATTGGTGCTAAAGTCTAGTTGATAAGCAGCATGAAGGGCAAGGAATTAAAGAGGATTAAGTAAGTAGAATCCTTGCCAGCCTAATCCATTTGGCACCAGTGAACTGTGGGGAGGTCTGGATGCTTTGTAAGTAGTGCATTTATCAGGCTTTTGTAAATAAAGATTTAGTCAGTTTAGGTACTAAGATGACTTTTGGTGGTAATTGAATTAAGTGACTGACTTTTTTTTAATCATGTTGATTTTAACTATTGGGCTGATCATAAACTCTGTGCTATTTCAGTTTAATGTATCTACACATCAAAAGAAATATATGCATACATAATGTAAAATGTTGCAAAGCTCAGCATAATGAAGAATCAGCATCTGAAGAACAGAATTAAGGCTTGTGACGATAGTGTGCGTGTGAGTGAGAGAGAGATTGTTCCTAATTAGTTAGGGCCTGATTCAATTTCATTAGTCATTCAAAATATTCCCATTGACTTGAGTGGGAGTTAAATTAGATCCTTATCCTTCGAAATGATCTGAAATGCAGCATATTGTAAACTCAGAAATACAACTTTCAAATGGCAGGATATGTGTTGTAGGTTAGGTCAAGTCATGACAGGAGGGGGAGGAAGGGAGAGGGAGTCTCTAAGGTATCCAGGGCCAAAACTGCTTAGGGCTTTATAAATCTATGCTAAATGTCACTTGGAAAACAGCTGGAAGCCATTGCAGACTACAGAGCACAGGTATATGTTCCCTAGCCTACATGCAATATCACTAGGCATGAATTCAATTTTTCTTTGATATCATTCATCAAAATCATAACAATGTTTAGTGTTTAAAATTGAAAGAATGCTTATCTATTTAAATTTTCACAGTGAGGGAAATTATGGGGGGGGGGGGGTCAGACAATAATTTAATGACAGCAGGCATTCAGATTCAAAAACCTAAAGCTTTATAACCATTAAAACACTAATTGTCAACATCAAATGTCAAAATATAAAAGTAAATATCCTTCAATCAAACTCTAATAAGTTCTCAAGCAGCATTTTTCTTTCTGGGTTTATCTGTAAATTTTCATTATCAATGGAAATATTTTTGTTAATTTGTGTGTATGGTGAAATCAACCATTTACCAATATTTACTGATTAAAAATTGAATCCTTCCAGGCCTAAATATCACTTAATAATAAATGGACAGGAACATTCTGCACCAGCTAAGTTTCTAGGTGGCGTTCCATGATGACTCCTATTGTACTGTGAAGCACACTAAACTAATGCACTCTGGCAGTGACAAAGACATAGATAACTGTGCCAAGGCACTCTTCTGTGAGAAAAGCTCATTGTTTCCCTGCTAAGTCTAGAGGGAGAACAACACTTTTTACCACTACTGCTACTAGGTCATCCTGAAACAGCCAAATATCCAAAAAGACTTCCAAACTGCATATTTCAGTAACAGTCTAGCAAATATGTTGCAGTATATTGCAACATGTTCATGGCTGTTTGCCTTGCTCGTGGGTAATGCCCGGTGACTGATGCATCCTAACTTGACATTCTTATGCTTCTCAAGGAAAATTTGAAAAACAGGCATCAAATGATGGGGGAAAACCAACCAACCACTTTTTAGACTGAGCAAAGTGACTCAAGCAAATACAGCAAGATTATTTCCTTAATTAAGTTGAAGAATATTGTCACTGCAATGACAGTTGGGCAGGGCCTGGAGCAGTACAATACCCACTGAAAGCTAATTTACAGGGATTAAAATAAATAATGTCTGGGTGTCTGGGTATCCATAAGCCTTTATTTCAAGTGTATGCTACCTGAATTGGGATTGTTGGTTTCACGCTAGCAGTTTTTACTCAGAAAACTACTGTGTAGGTGGTGGTTGGGGGGGGGGGAATTAGAAAACAAGGTTTCAAGTATTTGGTATCTTCATTTGTGTGACTTGAGAAGACAAGAGAAATATGTGAAGGGAAGTAGAAAAAGAACAGTTATTTCTTTTGAGATGACTTTGTTTAAAAGGATTGCTCCTACCACCCCACTGATCCTTGGGTTGTACAGCTAACGGATCATTAGACCTACATCAGTTTGTGACATAAGTGCTCCTGTTTTGGAGCATGTCAAGCATGCAACAGCCCAGCCACATCTGAATTCCCAGAGGTTAAACAATAGCTTCTTGTTCGTAGCTGCCTCCAGTTCATTTAGTAGAAAATGTATAACTGTTGAAGTTTTATCAGATCCAGTTAGAGGGAGGAGGTGCTTTAATATTTCCTGTGCTAAGCAGAAGTTCTTTGATCCATTATCCTGCTAATTACTAAGGGTCTTGACCTTTTCCTGAATTCTACTGCCAGTGCCCACTTTTTCTGGCTGCCTCTATTTCCTTAATTAGACACAGACCTCGAACACTCCCACAGTGCATTCTACCTTGTCACATATTGACTTTGTCTGCATGGGTGTTCTACTGCCTTTTGAATAGAAAGCCAGACCCTCAAAAGGACCTGATTCAAAGGCCACTAAATCAATGGGATTCTTTCAGTCATTTCAAATGACTGGATCTTCACCTGGGGAAAATTAGCATACAGCAGAATCTCAGAGATGCGAACACCTAGGGAATGGAGGCTGTTCATAACTCTGAACAAAACTTTATGGTGGTTCTTTCAAAACTTTACAACCGAACATTGACTTAATATGGCTTTGAAACTTTACTCTGCAGAAGAAAAATGCTGCTTTTAACCATCTTAATTTAAATGAAACAAGCACAGAAACAATTTCCTTACCTATTAAATCCTTTTTTAAAAATGTTCCCTTTATTTTTTAGCAATTTGTGTTTAACAAAGTATTGTACTGTATTTGCCTTTTTTTTGTCTCTGCTGCTGCCTGATGGTGTACTTCCTGTTCCAAATGAGGTGTGTGCTTGACCAGTCAGTTCGTAATTCTAGTGTTCATAACTTGGAGGTCCTACCATAGTTCCACTGACTTCAGCTGGAGCTATGATAATTTAATGCCCTCTCAGGAACTGCTCCAAAGTGCTTGAGTTCCTATATAGAATTTACAGTGGGATTGCTCATGGAGTAATATGCTAAATGTGAGTAAGGGTGGCAGAAACTGGCCCTTGGTGAGAATCATATACCTTGGACAAAGTAGAAGAGTTTCAACAGCTGTGCCTGATACAGATGAGCTCCCATATAAGAATGTTTAGTTATCCCCAGAATATTCACGGATGTTCTTTCTAGTTATTTATCTCGGTTTTGTGTCTAGCTGAGGGATGTGGAGGACAAGGATTGTGGCAGAATGGAACTAGCACTGGGCACAGCCCATAAGAAGGGCAGAGCACCACCACCGAAGAGGAGCATGGTGACACATTCTGCTCCTGCCAGGAGTGCTGAATTGGGCGGGGGGGAATAGCTACATAGCAAAGAGAACCCACTGCTGGCCTGTGACAAAAAACTTGGCCTCGTAGGGTTCGGGCTGCAGAGCTGTTTCACTGCTGTGTAGACTTTCAGTCTTGGGGCTGGAGTCCAGGCTCTGGGACCCTCCCACCCTGTAAGATCCTACAGCCTGGGCTCTAGCCTGAGACGAAGTCTACACAGCCCCGCAGCCTGAGCCTGAGCCCCCATGGGTGCAAGTCAGCTGGCATGGACCAGCCACAGGTTTTTCTTTGCCGTGTAGATATACCCTGCATGCCCAGTACTATAGCCAGTTGTAGGATTTTGGCTGCTATGTGACTTGTACATGTACATATGGGGCATGAAGCAACTCCAGCCCAAGGGATTGCAGGTCTGCCAGGCCCTTAAACCAATTGTGCAATCAGGGCAGGTTTTTTATACCCTCCCTTCCCATTGTGCACCACTGTGGAAGGGCCGGTCAGACTCTGGCCCTAAATAAGGAAAAGTGCCTCCTATGTTCAGTAACTGTTTGTTTGGTACAGTAGTCGAAGTCAGTCTTATTTCTCAGATTACAGCCCATATCTAATTCCATCTTTCTATAGGGATTTTGAGAAATCCATCTCAAATTACACTCTGGAAATGAAGTGTTGAGATAAGCTGCTATGGCTATATCCAAATTTTCCATGAGGGAAAAAAAAAGCAGTATGCTTTACATCTTGCCTATTTCTTAAAGTTAGATTTATTTCTATCAAAGTGATTTATGTCCCGAATAAGCAGAGCCCTTTTAAACCGAGGATAATTATTATCCTTCAAGAACTGAGCAGACAATGTGTTATGCAGATGCTGTTCTCTCTCTAGTTTGAAGCTGAAACTCAAGTTTTCATTCTTAGTTTATTTTAGTTTTGGCAAAATTAGGGGTGGGACTTCAAAATCAATCAGTCTGAAAGTTTTTCTGGTGGGTTGGGGCAAATCAGACAAGTTTTGTGATTTAGAGGGTTAAAAATGAGGCAGTTTCACATCTTCAGTGTGTTCCTCTGGTTTACCATATCTCAAATACCTTGAGCTTGAAATTTTATTTTTTTAAATTTACCAGCTGGCCTCGGTGAGGACTGATCCTTTTGACTAATTTGGGGATGTGAAATATTTTTAGTTAAGAGCATTTTATTCATAGTTTAGGAAGTCCACTAGATTCCTAATTCTACACAACAGGTTTTACCACCTTAGGAATCTTCACCATCCATTTATGAGCTTTCCAGAGTCTGCAAAGAATTGCTCTGAGACAGTGAGTCAAACTATTGGGTCTCAGACCCACAGTGTAAGTAATGGATTGACTAAAGGGCTAGGATTTGGGACCCAGGAACTCCTCATCCAGAGTAGGCTCTTAATAAAAACATATATACCAATGTTAATCCAAGCTTTTCAACTCCGTACAAATTAGCTATTGCCTCTGTAAAGTAGTGTGTTCACATTTTATACATTACTAGAGCTGGGAAAACAACTGATTTTTTTTCAATTCAGTGGCCAAACCAAAAAATCTGAAATTTTTGGTTCAGATCAAACTGAAATGAAAAATCTCCAATTTCTCAATGAAATGAAAGTCAAAAGGTTTATTTTGGGGTTGGACAAAATGTTTTCCTTGACCCCAAAAAAATGTTCTGTTTTTGTTTTTAGGGTTTTTAAATGTCTAATGTTTTAATACAATTTAGGGACATTCCAAAACAAAACATCTGCTCAAAACAAAAGTAAACCGTTTCAACCTTTCCAAAATAATTTCTTTGACCAAAACTATTTGCCAAAATTAACCCAAATTCACAAATAATTTTGGTCAACCTGCATCTGTATTTTTAATAGAAAAAAGCTTTTTGCATAAAAAAAATGTCCTAGCTGAATCCTTATCCATAGAACAGCTGTGAAAAATTCAGGGACGTTTTAAGCACATTGCCTGTGGCCACACAGTGAGTCTTGGATGATCCAGAATTGGTCTCCCAGGTCTCTTGACCTTCAATCTTGTACCTAGTCCAATCTCAATCTTTTTTTCATTTGCAGACGTCTTTGGACATTTCAAATGGAGATGCGGACCCCTTTGAAAATCTATAGTCTGTATATACAGTTGAATTCTGTTCAGTCAATTTTTAATCTTAGTCTTTTTGTGGATCCATAGTCCATGGATCATAGGCTGAGAACCACTGCCCTAAACACCACTGTCTCCTATGCAAGTCATGGGTTAACAAGCTGTGTTTGCCCTTATTTCCCCATCTGTAAAGTGATACTTTGCACGCCAAACCACACTTCACTGAAGGTGCTTCACAGATATAAACTATTCCTCACGACCTCCCTCGGAAATAGAGGTATTGTCACCATTTCGTAGATGAAAACTGATATTCAGAGGTTGTAACTTGCCCAAAACTACCCAGTGAAGCACTGGCACAGAAAGAGGAGGACCTAGGGCTCCTGACACCAGGCTGGATACCTAATCCACAAAACCAGGCTCATTTCCTCACAAGGCACATAACCACTCTGTGCCTAGGCTTTGTCATCTGTAAATTAGATGTTGCCCTTCATTTACTGCTACCCCAGGGTATAGCCCACTTGGCCCATAGATAAATGCATCAAGCCAAAGTGTCCCTCTCAGGAGACGCAAGGAGTCAGAGGCCACACACTTCCCATTTACACAACTGCAAACTTGAAAGAGGTAGAGGCATCTGACTTGGTTGCAGAATGATCCTTCCCTATAATCCGTCCACTTGCTTGCTTATTATCTTGAAGTGGGGCTCTCACCTTCCCATAGTCTACTTCTGACTTATCCCATCTATTCATTGGCATAAATTACTTGCATACTTCATATGGCAGGTGTGCATATTTTGGGGGTTGGCGTGATGCAAGGAGCAGGGCTTCGGGTGTGCCATTTCCCTTATTTTTCCAGTGCAGCGATGGGTCCTTATCAGATATTCATGCAGCCACATTTTTAAGTGGCTACTGGAATTCAGGTAATAATGTACAAGAGTGATGTCTTTGAGATGTGTCTGACTTCTATGCGTAAATTTTGCATGCACACTGGTGCAAGCCGCCTCAAAATTTGGTCCAAGATTCTAAGTTTAATATTTTGGAAAATATCTGAATACAGGTTTTGGTTTCATTGTGTTCAGGAGTTTCTGCTGAAACAGGTAATTCATAACTGAAGTGAGAGAACATTACAGGGAATAACAGAAATAATAGTAGAACATAGGGCTATATCCTGCTGTGACCTGTATATCTTGTAACCTCTCAAATTTCAATGGCCGCTCCATTTATTTTTACTTATTCTACAATATACATCTAGAAATAACATATGACAAAGCACTCATCAGCTTCCATATTTAACTGAGTATCTGGGCAGCTGGCTCACTTTTTTTTCAGATAACCTCTTAACTCTCTCATGGATTTCAGAGGGCACATAATGCCATGAAATGAACTGACCTTCAGATTAACACTTTAAACATAGTTTTAGCTATTTGTGTTCCAAACGAGCAATCTCCATAAAGAACAACTGCATTCAGCTATTAGGAAGCATAGTATTTACACAGATAATATCACAGTATGATTGACTAGGTCTCAGGCCAGCATGTTATTATAATAGTACAGGACACAGAAGCTATCCAAGAATATTGTCTGAATAATGTGTGTGTGTGGTTTTATTTTTAAGCCTTACATGAGCCCCCAAATCTAGAAAAAATGCCATATTTCTTTGGAAAGATGAAGTCTCAATCCCTGCTTAGCAGCACAGCGGGGTAATAAACAAGGAATTTGAATTGCTTATTTACGAACATAAATTCAACCTAGTTGATTTTACTGAAACCTAGTGGGATAAATCACAGGATTGGAAAGCGAAATCACTAGTTATAAGTTTGTTAGGAAGGATCAAGTGGGCAAAAGCGGAAGGGGAGTGGCACTTTGTTTAAAAAAAAATGGCATTACCTGTTTCTGAGCCAACTCAGAAACAAATGAAATTGAGTGCTTTTGGATCCATGTTCTAACAGATAAAGCATAAGATGAGGTACTAGCTGGTGTTGTTTGTAGACTGCCAAATAATACTAGAGAACAGGATGATTGTATGTGTAGCGGGGGAAAAGCTGCATTATCATGGAGACTTCAATATGAGAGACATGTTAGAGGTCTCAGGCTGCCAGTGCCAGTTGAACTTCTAAATATCATAGATGACACGTTTCCTTACTGAGAACGTGTTGGATCCAACATGGAAATTCTACTTTGGACCTTGTCTTGAATATAAAGAATTGATCACAGAAATAAAAATTAGTGGTTGTGTAAGTATAGTGGTTGTGTATTGGTACGAGAGGGATAGCTCAGTGGTTTGAGTATCAATCTGCTAAACCCAGGGTTGTGAGTTCAATCCTTGAGGGGGCTATTTAGGGATCAGGGGCAAAAATCTGCCTGGGGATTGGTCCTGCTTTGAGCACTGAGTTGGACTAGATGATCTCCTGAGGTCCCTTCCAATCCTGATATTCTAACCCAGGGGTCAGCAACCTTTCAGAAGTGGTGTGCCAAGTCTTCATTTATTCACTCTAATTTAAGATTTCATGTGCCAGTAATACATTTTAACGTTTTTAGGTCTCTTTCTATAAGTCTATAATATATAATTAAACTATTGTTGTATGTAAAGTAAATAAGGTTTTTAAAATGTTTAAGAAGCTTCATTTAAAATTAAATCAAAATGCAGAGCCCCCCAGACGGTGGCCAGGACCCGGGCAGTGTGAGTGCCACTGAAAATCAGCCTGCATGCCGCCTTCGACACGTGTGCCATAGGTTGCCTACCCCTGTTCTAACCCATACCTACTTGGTGTGGCACTCTGTCCCCCTCTAGTGGCAGCTAGAGATGATGAGCCTGCTTCAGTCTTAGCTAAGAGATGTGTGTCTTTTAGCTCCTACAGTAGAGGCTAATCCATTAAGCTCCAGAGTTCCAGACAATTGGGGTCTGTTGGCATTACAGTTGCATAGGTGCGAGTGATCATGACTTGATTACTTTTGTTATGTCCAAACAGAATAATGTCCAGACAAGTAATTATATATACTTGGTGCTTTAAAAGGGCCAGTTTCACAAAGCTGAAAACAATTGAGCAAAATTAGCTGCAGGAGAGACATTAAACCAAAAAATGTGGACAATAACAGGGAACTGTTTAAAAACACTTTCTCAGTAGCACAAAAAGCCACAACTGAGAGAGAAGTCTACACTGCTTATAAAAAAACAAACAAACAAACAAAAACAGTCTGGCTTACAAGGGAAGTAAAAGCAGCAATAATTTATATTATGTGCATAGAGGAGGGAGGGGGAAGTTGATAGCAATGAAAATAAAATAGAAGCTAAAAAAATTATATAAATTGATAAGGGAAGCAAAAGGATAATGGAGAAATCTCTAGCCGGCAGAGTTAAAGACGAGTATTTTCCGTATATTCCGAACAAAAATTAGTATTGGTTCATTAATAGGTAGAAATGGTAGAATTGTCAATAGTGATGAGAATAAGACAGAAGTTTTCAATAAATATTTCTGTTCTGTATTTGGAAATAGCCAGATATATTCATTTCAGATTATATACTTTCCATTCCAACAGTAAATATAAGGAGGATGTTAAATAGCAGCTACTAATGTTAGACATTTTAAAATCAGTAGATATGGATAACTTGCATCCATTAGTTTTGAAAGAGCTGGCCAAAGAGCTGTCTGGACCATTAATGTTGACTTTCAATACGTCTTGGAAAACTGAAGTTCCAGAGGACTGTAAGAAAGATGTTTTTTGTCAGTATTTAAACAAAAAAAGATTCATAGGATGACCTGGGCTATGATAGGTCTGTCAGCTTGACATCAACCCTGGGGAAAAAGGAAGGGAATGGATGATATGGCACTCTATTAATAAAGTAATCTCAACAAATATATAGATTTAGTTTGACAGGATCGATTTTCCATAACCCATTTTGCTTGTCATTAATTATATTACCCTCTTTTAATTCAACTTTGGTTGATAAAGATAATGTTGATGTAAGAAACTTAGGCTTCTGTAAGGCATTTGACTTGGTACTGCACAACATTTTAATTTAAAAAACCCTAGAACAATACAGAATCAACACAACACCCATTAAATGGATTCAAAACTGGCTAACGGATAGGCTGCAAAATGTAACTGCAAATATGGAATCAAGTGGACTTGTTTCTAGTGGGGTTTTGTGGGGATTGGTCCTTGACCCTACACTTTTTAATATTTTTATTGACAATTTTGTTTTCTTCCGTGTCATTAATTATTAAGCCTGCTGTTGTCACCCAGATTGGGGGAGCGGGAAATAATGAAGAGGACAGGTCACTAATACAGAGCAATCTGAATCTCTTGGTAACCTGGGTGCAAGCAAACAATATGCATTTCAATATGGCTAAATGTAAATATATTCATCTCGGAGCAAAGAATGTATGCCATAGTTACAGGATGAGGGCCTTTATCCTGGGAAGCAGTGACTCTGAAAAAGATTGGGGGTCGCGGTGGATAATCTGCTGAACCATGGGCTACCAGTGTAATGCTGTAACCAAAAGGGACAATGCAATCCTTGGATGCATAAACAGGGGCATCTCAAGTAGGAATCATAGGCACAGGAACTAGAGGTGTGGGGGTGCTGCAGCACCCCCAGGTTTTATGCGTGGTCCTGGCTGCCGGTCCCAGCCTCGGCCTCCCCTTATCCTGCTGCATCCCCTCTCCTAGAGCTGCGGCCCTGCTCCTGGCCCCAGCTCTAGGGCACAGCGGGGGAGGGGCACAGACAGGTAAAGGGGGAGCACAATGTTCACACTCTAAAAAGTGTTCTAGTGCCCCTGATAGGAGTAGAGGTTATTTTACCTCTGTATTTGGCATTCGTGTAACTGCTGCTAGAATACCCTGTCTAGTTCTGATGTCCACAATTCAAGGATGTTACTAAATTGGAGAGGGTTCAGAAAAGAGCCACAAGAATGATTAAAGGATTAGAAAATATGTCTTAGAGTGATAGATTGAAGTGGCCCAATTTATTTATTTTATTTATTTTAACAAAGAAAAGCTTAAGGGGTGATTTGATCAGTCTAGAAGTAACTACATGAGGAATACAGGAAGAAATTTGATTATAGAGGGTTCTTCCGTCTAGCAGACAAAGATATAACAAGATCCAATGTTGGAAATTTCAGCTAGACAAATTCAGACTAAAAATAAGGTGCACATTTTTAACTGTGAGGGTAATTACCCATTGGAATAATTTATCACAGGTTAAGGTGGATTCTCCATCTCTGGAAATCTTTAAATCCAGATTGCATGGTTTTTAAAAACTATGATCTAGTTCAGAGGTAGGCAAACTACGGCCTGTGGGCCACATCTGGCCCACGGGACCCTCCTGCCCGGCCCCTGAGTTCCTGGCCCGGGGGGGGGTTGGATAAGGGGCGGGGGCTGGGCCGGGCCACACCTGGCTATTTGGGGAGGCACAGCCTCCCCTAACCAGCCCTCCATACAACTTCTGAAACCCGATGTGGCCCTCATGCCAAAAAGTTTGTCCTTCCCTGATCTAGTTCCACCATAGCTACTGGACTTGAAGGAATCAATTCAAGGAAGTCACATGGCCTATGTTATGCAGGAGCTCAGACTAGATGATCACCATGGCCTCTACTGGTCTTAAAAATCTATGAAAACTAATGCTGGGTATTCTAGCAGTTCAAATTAGACAAACTTACAAGATTGCAATAGCCAGAATTTTGCTAGGAACTGACATTCATATAGATTCCAGAACCCATGACACAGCCACCAAAGCTATGCCAGAACAAGAATGTATACCTTATGATCATTCCCTACTTGCTGCTAGAGTTGTATAAATAACGTTTACCAGTTTGGTGACCAAACGAAAACTTTTTAAAAACATTAATTTAGGATCAAAAGAAGCAACGTAGCAGCCATTACTAGAACTTCAAAATAGTTACCTAACAGATTTGTTCAAGAAAGACAGATGTAGAATTAAGGTTGGAAAAAGTCCATGAGACTCATTTGCCACTGGTGGAAGCAGGTGCAATGCTATTAATCTCAGTGGAATTGCACTACAAGACCTGCCTAACCAGCTCTCTTAAGTTGTTTGCCTGTCCAAGCAATGCTTTCTCTTGTGTAATGCTTTCTCTTGGAACTAATCCTCTGAAGAACCAAGTATGAGAATTCTCAGAATATTAGCTTCTTCCATATTGCTAAAGGATTCCATTTCTTAATCACAACGGAATATCTAAAGCCAAGGGTTTTTTTAGCAATGTACTTTAGTGGGCTCTTCCTAATAAATTTAAATCAAAAACGCCTGATCCTCAGAGGTGCCAAGAACCTACAACTCCCATTTGTACCAATGTGAGCCACAGATATTCAAAACCTTACTATTTCTGAGCATAAAAATCCCCGAAGAGTACACGTGCCTATGACGGGTAAACATACAAATACCATGATGGCATTTAGAAGTGAAAACATTAACCCTGTGATGAAAGAATATTGTAACTGACAGATGCTGCTTTGACTGTCTGATGTCAATTGTATCTGCTGTAGTAAGTTTTAGTGTTCTGAAAGTTACTCTGTGGTCATGTGAATTATTCTGTGCAATATGTTAAGCTACCTTCATTTGCATATTCAAGTGTTTAAGGCCATCAATGAGGACTATGAAATGTTATGTGAGCCGCTTGTATTTGCCAGTCACAAATGTCCTTGGTGGAAGTGGGTAAGTTGTTAAATGCTTAGATAATATATTTTGTGAACATGAAACAGGAAAAGAGATATGGGTAAAAACGAGGAAAACTTCCTGTTATGCAGGTTTCTAAAAGTGTGGGAAATAAAGTTCAATAATTAAATAAAAGAAAAAAATATAAGAAGCCTAATTTGAATATGGTAATTGTGATGGGTTGGATCACAGAAATCCCCTTGGGGCTGCCAACTGATGTGCCAAGACTACGTCTGCCCCTGCCTTCCCTGCCACTTTGGGACTCCAGAACCCTGCTTGATTGTGCCAGATACGCTTGTCAGCCACAAACACAGACCCAGGTCTGAACTGCGTCCCACAAGCTGCAGGTTTAATTGAAAGCAGGTTAAGAAGTGTTCCTGTCTTTAACACTCAGATGCCCAACTCCCAGTGGGGTCCAAACCCCAAATCCGTTTTACTCTGTATAAAGCTTATTTGTAAAAGTGATTATATTAAATACAGAAAGTAGGATTTAAATGATTCCAAGTAGTAACAGACAGAACAAAGTGAATTACCAAGCAAAATCTCACCCTCAGAGGTGTTCCAGTAAGCTTCTTTTTACAGACTAGTTTCCTTCTAGTCTGGGTCCGGCACTCACTCACCCTCCCCCCGCCCGGGGTTACTGTCCTTTGTTCCAGTTTCCTTCAGGTATCCTTTTGGGGTGGGGAGGCTATCTCTTGAGCCAGCTGAAGACCAAATGGAGGGGTCTCCCACGGGCTTAAGTAGAGTCTCTTGTGGGTGGAGACCCCCCTCCTCTCTCCTATGCAAAGTCCAGCTCCAAGATGGAGTTTTGGAGTCACATGGGCAAGTCACATGTCCATGCATGACTCAGCCTGTATGCAATGGCTGCTGCCTGTAAAAACTATCTTGAATGTCTCCAGGAAGACTTCTTATGTGGATTGGAGCCTTCCAAGATCCATTGTTTGTTAAGTGTTTCTTGGTTGGGCACTTAATTTGCACATTCCTTTCTCAAGAAGCTAACCAAATGCTTTACTAAGACTACTTAAAAATCAAGCCAGTACACAGCCAATATTCATAACTTCGAATACAAAAATGATACATGCCTACAAATAGGATGAATAGATTCAGTAGATCATAACCTTTACAGAGATATGTTACATGGCATATGTAGCATAAAACATATTCTAGTTATGTCATATATAGATTTATAAGCATATTTCCATAAAGCCTGAGGGGGTGCACTGTCACAGTAATAATATTGGTTAAAATGCTATAAAGTTGTCTTGTGTCTCACTCTTATTTTACTTTATACAGCTTTTTGTTGGATATTTCAATTTTCATACAAAAAATAAATGGGTTAAGAATTTTTCAAATATTCCTCAGTCTAATCAGATATTTGTTTTCCTCTAAATTTTCTTTTTAGAATTCTATTTTATTTACTCCAAAACAACCTAGAAGTCCAAAGTCAACAGCAAAAAAGCTGGAACGAAACAAAGGTTGGAGTTAAACTAATGGATTAATTACTTAAGGAAAAATTCTAATTTCAACAAATTGCAATTCACTCTGTAAGATGTTTTTCATTAGCACTTGTATGCAATTATTTAGACAAATCTTTTTGATTGAACATATCAGTAACTGAGAATACAATGGATAGGAAACAAATGCAGTAATATAATTTTATATGTCCATATTGTATAAAAACAAACAAACCCCCCACACACAAAGAAAAAACCTTTACTCTGTAAAACTTCTTTTCATGAGTCTGTAAGACACGTAATGTCAGTTACATTATTCATTCTATTATTGGCATCAGTCTTTAGTTAAGACTTGTGTTAAGCGGTACTAGAAAAAGAATAGAAATCTGGGTTTGATGCCAAAAGTACTAAGACGCACACATGCAATTCATTATTTATGTAGCAGCTGTTTCTTTATTTTCAGTATACTTGCTCCATTTCAGAAGTTGCAATTGTAAGACCAGCTAGCAACTCTAAATGCCACATTAAAATTTGGATAGCTGTCATTGCATTTGATCATAATTTTATTTGCAACAGAGATCAAAAGGCATTTGAACGAAATGACTAACACTGATTCTGTCTTTAAAGGTCAAAGTAGGGATGTTCATTTGTAGAATGAAGGGTCTCTTCTGTGAGAGCACTAAAACTGAATAAGTATATTACCTGGAAGGCTTGTGTCCAAAATGACTGGAAGGTCCGAAACCCAAACTGCAATATTCAATGGAGAATCTGTCTGAGGCACTGCTTCAGGCCTGGGGAATTCTGTGACTGAGGTAGTCTTTCACCCCTAGGGCACTAGTTTGATCTATTTTAACTGAATGTTATTTGAGGGCTGGTTGGTAGCATTTTGGTATGAGTTGGTAATCTAACTGGCACTTTTTATGTCAGCAGATAGCGCAAAGATTTAAGGAAAATTAAAACTGATCTTCCCTCTCTCCTCTAGAGTTGGTTCAGGACTAAGGCACAATGAAGCCTGCGATACTACACCAGTTCTGTACAGAGAGGGTTTTGGCCTCCAGAGCTGCTACTCTGGGACCTTTCCTTTAGCACTAAATTTACTTTCAAATGTTTTTTTTTTTAAGTTTGTTTTAATTTGAATAGATTTAAGTTGAAAAATCCTGTTAGTTTGAATTACTCCTGATGTCACTGAGGAATGAAGATAATCTGTGCATGCATGAGGAGGCAGAAAAGGAGCCAAGGAGATGTTGGCTAGCCACATCACTGCATGAACTTCTGAGGAGACTCAAAATGTATAAGGGTTGTGTTAAGGCTGGACAGAAAGGTTATTAGCCCCTAAAGTGTATCTAAAGAATTATGAAAGACTTAGATAAGAGCTCCAAACTTCAGAATATTTTATATACCCTTTGAGATTCACCAATCACTAAATTTTAGGAGTGTGGACTTCATTGCCAATAGAGAGATTTCTCTCACACACCCTTCTCTTGGCTATGATTTTTTTCCCCTCAGTTTATCCTTTTACTTTCCACTCCTATCTCCACTGACTATGACATTCCTCTGTATTTCTGTCAGATCCACTCCCCTTTTCCCTGTGAAAAGGCATTCAGATTAAACAGGACTGTTTATAGAGCTAAATAACTATAAATGACTCTTCATAAACATACAGATGGCATCCCTGCCCTGAATGGTTTACAGTGCATAATTCACATAGATAAGATACATGAAATAATAGACCAAGCACAAGAATGGATGGAGGAACTATGATCAAAACTAAGGAAGATGTTTCAGGAAGGGATCTGAAGGACGCTTTATGCAAGAGGAGTTAAAGCTGCTCCAATTGTAGAGTGCAGCGGGATAGAAGATATGAAGCTGGCACACACATGGACCAAATTTCAAAAAATGTGTGCACATAATTGTGCATACAAACATGTAATTGTGACTGTACCTAATTTGCAAACTCTATTACTATGATTGTCTATGCAAAGTGAATAGCCTGTTAGATATGGCTTTTGCAAAACAAATTTTAGATTTACATCTATAATTGTTAGTTTCAGAGGCATGTCTGCAGCAGTTGCACTTAAAGTTCTCTATTGCAGGAGACAAATGTATTAGTAAATATTAGTACTGTAGTGAGCACTACTGGAAAAGATATGTCACTTCTACCCTGAGTATTAGACCTACTTTGGGACAGTGTCTCTGATGCAAGAGACTTCCCAGTGTGCATCAGCAGTGAGGCTCCCCCACTAAGAGCTGAAATCATCGAGAGCTGTGTTAAGTGGTGGGCCCTGAAGACATCTTGGTGAGCGGGCAGCTGGCGGAGAGGCATGGCTGGTGGAGAGGTGCGGCAATCAGCCAGTGGGGTGGCAAGCAAGTGCCTAAGCAGCAGAGCATGTAAGGTGCCTCCTTACCCGTCCTTCCACGCAGGGTGGGAGGTGAACTCTGCAGATGAACCTCTGAACTCTGGGGCTGCACTGATCAAAGACTGCAACTATGAGTGGGGTGCAGAGAAGGGACGGGCACATTAAAGGGACTTTTGGGTTTCTGGACTTAAGAACCTGAGGGGAAAAGGATACTGCCCAACTTACTTGGGGGTGGGTTTATGTTAACGAACCCTAGTTGCAGTGTTTTCCCAAACTAATGCTGAGTTACTCCCCTCCTTTTATTAAAAGTTTTTGCAACACTCAGTCTCTGTGCTTGCAAGAGGGGAAGTATTGCCTCTTAGAGGCACCCAGGGGGTGGTGTGTAATTGTCCCAGGTCACAGGTGGGGACTTGAGCTGGTTTTGCGTTGTATTTTTGAAAAGGAACCCCTAGATATTGAACCCGGCCCTTATTGCTGCCAACTCTGACTGGCAGAAGGCTTACATAAACAAAGTTATTGAACCTTCCATTCTCTTGTCTATGTTTACTGCAACAAACCTAGTCATTTTAATTACTGTAAATAATGCAAATGAGTCTGACAGGCACACGGGGCCTGATCCAAAGGCCACTGAAGTCAATGAGAGGCTTCCCATTGATTTTTTTCAGTGGGCTTTGGATCAGGCCCTGGGCCTATAGATGCATAGTGGTGTGGTGGGGAATCATCAACGCTGTTCTCCTCCCAGGAATGACATACACCCTCTGCACGTCCACAAAGCCCTGCTTCAGAAAGACCCTTCGCTCTGAGGGAAAGCCTTGGGGCAATGCACCTACTCACAGCTCCTTGCTCAGGACTGTGTCTTAAAGGTTGCTGGTGTTTTAGCTGCTATATCCTTTAGACCTGCTACTTAGGAAAACATCCACAGCTATGTTGGATAGAGTAATGGAAACATCCAAAACTTTATATGATAGGATCACTTGCTCTTGTATAAAAGCAGTATATGCCCTTATGTTTCAGGGTATATAAGCCAACTGATAAGGTTAGGAAGAAGCTATCCCTGACATCAGGTAATTCCATAATTGTACTGCAGTGTTTCTTTTGCCTTCATCTTAAGTCTCTGGTACTGGCCATTGTCAGACTGTATACTGGAGTAGATAAATCACTGGTCTGAGCTGGTATGGCACTTCCTATGTAATCAATTTTCCTTTCATTTTTTCCCATCCGATTCTTCAGTGTTTCTTCCATTTCCCCCACCCTTCCCCAGTTTCTCTTTCCCTGAGTTATAGTAGCATCTGGCTGAGGAACACCCTATGTAATCCACAGCCCTGCCTAAATCAGCTAGTAAAAGTCCTCACCACCCTCTTTCAAAACAAGTTCCAATCTGACAAAGAGCTTGAGAGCCTATTGTTGGATACCCCCAATTTAAGAGGTGTTTAAATTTTAAACTGCTCCCAGAAACTATTAGTATGCAGTGCTTTAGAACAAATAGTGAAGGAAAGAATAAGTAAATTCATGGAGGTAAGGGGGATGTAATCCAACCAATTGTACATCATGCCAGAGTAACTTGATTTCCTTTATCGAGACAATAATTGGCGGGTGGGTTTTAGGTAAGGGAACTGCAGTAGATCTCATAAACTTGGACTTCAGTACAAGCATTTGACGTGGTAACATGTGGGATATTATTAGTTAAATTAGGGAAGGTGAAGATTAGTACAAGAATTGTAAGGTGTATAAGGAACTGGCTAAAGAGGAGAAAGCAATGGACTTTGCTGAAAAGCAAATTGTTGGCCTGAAGGGAGGTTACTAGTGGAATTCCTCAAGGATCAGTCTTGGGACTAATCTTACTCAATCTTATTATTGACCGTGGCACAAAAAGTGGGAGTGTGCTAATGAAATTTGCCGATGATACAGAGTTGGCAGGCATTGTCAATACAGAGGAGGGTCAGAATATTATACAGGACGTCCTGAATGACCTTGAAGATTGGAGTGATAGAAATGGGATGAAATTCAACAGTACAAAGTGCAAGGTCAGGCTCTTAGGGTCTAATAATAAGAATTGCTGCTATAAGCTGGGGACTTGTCAGTTGGAAGCGACCAGAGAAGAAAGACTTGGGTATGTGGATAGATGACAGGATGGTTATGAGCCACCGATGTGATGTAGCTGTGCAAAAGGCAAATGTGATTCTTTGATGTATCAGGTGAGGCATTTCCAGGAGAGAGAGAGAGAGAGAGAGGTATTGATGTCACTGTAAAAGTCACTGGTAAGACCTCATTTGGAATACTGTGTACAGTTATGGTCACCCCTGTTCAAGAAAGATAAATTGGAATAGGTGCTGAGAAGAGCTAGGGTGATCAGGGCAGTGGAAGGTCTATTTTATAAGAGGAGACTGTAAATAAGCCAAGCTCTTCGTCTCACAAAAAGAAGGCTGGGAATGAACATGATTGATCTCTACAAATACATTTTATGGGGGTAAATACCAGCTAAAGGACAATGTTGCCACAAGAACAAATGGATATAAACTGATCATGAACAGATTCAGGATGGAAATTAGAAGAAGTTTTCTAACCATCAGGGGGGTGAGGTTCTGGAACAGCCTTCCAGCAGGAGTTGTGGCAGCAAACACCTTAATTAGTTTGAAGAGAGCCCTGGACAAATTTATGAGGGTGATTGTATCATGGCATTGCTTGTGATGCTACGAAGCAGGGCTCAGCAGCCCTGGGGCTCTGTTCTGGTTTATGTTTTGTTTCCCTATGGGCTTATGCTTCAAGGTCTCAGTAAACCACCTGTGCAGGAATCAGGAAGGGATTCCCACCACCCAGGGCCATCCCTAGGGGAGTGCTGGGCCTGGGATGGAAGTGACAAATCTGTCACTTCCGGGATCAACTGCACCGGCCAATCGCACCGGCCCGCAGGGCCTCCCAAAGCACGGGGCCCAGAGCAGTCGCTCTGATTCATCGTACCCGAGAGACGGCTCTGCCTCCACCCTCTAAATGTATTTTCATTTGGGTATTGTATCTTCCTCTGAAGTATCAGGGATGGCCACAACTGGGGATGGGACACTGGATGTGGTAAGCCAGGGCTCTGAGGTGACACTGAGCATTTTTTCCCTCAATTCTTGGCTGGCTGGTTCTTGTTCACATGCTCAGAGTCTAACTGATCGCCATATGTGAGGTTGGGAAGGAATTTCCCCCCCAGGTCAGATTAGTAATAACCTTGGGTTTTTTTCACTTTCCTCTGCAGCTTGTTGGTGCGGGTCACTTGCCAGGCTTATCTGGGAATATCTCACATCATTTCCCTGCCATTGTGGGGGCCTCAGGCACTGGTGCACCTCGGACCCTCCTGTGCTCTGCCTGTGGCACATAATAGTCTGGTCTCCTGTGAGCTGTAACACTTTGGTCTAATTTCGGTTGTTGGGTTTAGTGCGCCGGTGCTGGATGGTTTTGGTGGCCTGTGCTATACAAGAGGTCAAACTAGATGATCTGGTAGTTCCTTCTGGCCTTAAACCCTGACCCTAGACTATAATCATAATCTGCAATGCTCAGAGGCCAGCTCAGAGAAGAACTGTACTATGCCACTAGCATTAAATCAACTGTGTCTCAATGACTTGATGTGTCTGTGTAAGAGTAATTTCTCCTCACCCAGGATACCAGGCTTCCTAGTTCATAAGTATGTTAAATAGTTCATCACAAATAATGTTCACAAAGAAACAATGTTCATCACCACACACTAAGTAATGTTCAATTTGAATTTGGAGCTCAGATATCGGAAAACTTATCTGGGCCACACATCTCATTTGACAAGAATTGTACAATAAGCTTGTAAAGCCAGTTTGTAAATTCACAATGGCATGAGAAGTTATCCCTTCATGCACACATGCGTCCCATCCATCTTGTCCTAGTCAGAAATGTATGACCTAATGTGAAATAAATCTGAAGTAGATCTATCAGAAAATCAACCACAGAGAGAGCCAAAAGAATGGAGTTTTGTTTATCATCGCTCCAAAAATTTACTTTCTGGAGTCTGATCAGTGTGTGTTAACTATTCAAGCATTCCGGTTAGAGAACCAGGTAGCTGCAATTGCTGTTATGATTACAGGATCCAGATCCATCACATGGTACTTTTAAGTAAAAGATAAAGAAGAAAAGAAAAGGAGCTGAAGGAAAGAGATAATTCACTCTAAATATTTTGTTTATGGGTTAGATTGGGACTGGCCCTTATATAGAGGAGTAACATGAAGGTAAGGACAATGCCCTTACACGGTCATGTACGGGCTGGCCACAGCTGCAGCCCTGGTGCTTGGGGGAAACATAGCAGCTGTGCTCCAGATGTTTCCCTCTGAGACTAGGCACCCCCGGGCTCCACTCTTCCTCCACCCCCTGCCCAAGCAACCTTAATTCTGGCATTTCCTTACTTTTGACTGCTGGACTTTAAAACCATAATGCACTATTAATATATGGGGGAAGGGGGCAAATGTAATTTTCTAGGTTTTTAACAAAGGAAACTGAAAAACTAATTCCATCATGTAGAACCATATTGACCTCCACATGGTTCATCAACAGGGTTTGAACCTTGAGATCCACCACACAGACCTCTGCCACTTGAGCTGAGTACCTGACTGCAGCAGTAGGTTATCATCCTCCATGTGGATCAGCCACTAGAGGAAAAAGTGCATTTTGCCAGCAGATTCAGAGCTAATTGCTGACTGAGAGCAGAAGAATGGTGAGACTCAGGAGTGCTGGATTCAATTCCAGGTTCTGGAAGGGAGTGTGTTCCATTTGTTCTGCCCCTATTCATCTGCGCTCCCATCCCTCTTATTTCTGACTACTCCAGATCCCTGTACCTGATCTTCCCCAGCTATTACCCACCTGCCACTAGGTTCCTATTACTCTCAGCCTACACCTATTCTCCCCTCTGAGTCAGGCGGCTTCCTCTTTCTCCTCCTCACTACTAGGTATCAGCAGGGGGATCATTTGAGAGCACAGGAGAGAATCTTCCCTTCTAACAGTTCTGGTGCCATATCAGCTCTTAGCAGTTGTCAGGAGCAATTGCAGAGAAAGTCCTGCTCAGCCCCCTGAACCTCTGGGATGACAGATGTGCAGTCCAGTTGTACACAGGAACAATGTGGATTCTCTGAAAATTTAAAGTCCCTGCTCCAAAGTATGGAGGTGCTAGAGCTTCTCAATGAAACTGATATAAGAATTTAACATGGGCTAACAAAATTTTTTTCCCTAATGTCATTCTTGGAAATCATAGAATATCAAGATTGGAAGGGACCTTAGGAGGTCTAGTCTAACCCCCTGCTCAAAGCAGGACCAATCCCCAGACAGATGTTTGCCCCTGATCCCTAAATGGACCTCTCAATAATTGAACTCATAACCGTGGGCTTAGCAGGCCAATGTGCAAACCACTGAGCTATCCCTCCCCCCAAAACTGGCTCAATGTTTCTTGCTGAAACTTTCCAGAAATATTCAGCCTGAGGCAGACACCTAGAATAAAAAAGTTCAGCCTGAACAGTTTCAGATTGGCACTTCTAGAAGAAACTAAAACCAGGGTTTTTGAATGAAAAGTGTTAAGCACTGTAACTCTAGGCCAGTGATTCTCCACCTCTGGCCTGCAGGCTGTTTGCAGCCCAATCAACACACAGCTGCAATCCATGTGGCATCCTCAGGGCCATACAGGTAGTATATATATTGTATGGACGCAGCCCACATAACACGCAGAGAGCTGCATATACAACCCACAATCTCAAATAAGTTGAGAACCATTACTCTAGGAATTGCTATCAAGGCTGTCTATAATTTTATTTTATAATTTTATTTGTATTATCATAGTGCTTAGGAGCCCCCCAGACAGGGGCCAGGCCCCTACATTATTCCTTGTTACTAAAACACGTACATTTTTATATCCACTAAATATATTTCAAAAACTAGCAAAGAGCAAAACATTTCTCTTATGACTTCAGAAATGGGCTGTATCATACTTACCTTATGCATGAAAATAGTCACAATAATGGAAAAATATCATACTTTTAGGAAATGTAACATCAACTGATGTATTGCAATTGAAAATACATAGCTAATCACTTTCCTTATGCCAATGAAGTCATCATTTTTTGACATTCAGGCAGATGAGCTTTTTAAAAGCCCAAATCCTGCTCACTTTACCCACATGAAGAGTCCCTTATGGAAAGTGGTTAACTGTGTATTTTCCTTTTGAAATATATCAAGTGAAAAACTAAATTATATTTTCCAAAAGTGTGGCTCTTTTATTCAAAAGAGATCACTATTCACCCTAGCATCTAAAACACTGTCTTTCATAGATGACAAGTATCAGAGGGGTAGCCGTGTTAGTCTGGATCTGTAAAAAGCAACAAAGAGTCCTGTCACCCTTATAGACTAACGTGTCTGACGAAGTGGGTATTCACCGACGAAAGCTTATGCTCCAATACGTCTGTTAGTCTATACGTCTGTTAGTCACAGGACTCTTTGTCGCTTATTCATAGATGATTTTGTTTTGTTAAACATGTTGGGCAAAATTTTGACTTTTGTTTATATCTTTATAAATCTGGAGTAATGCCACTGAAAATAATAACTTCAAATTTACACCACTGTAAGGGAGAGGTCAGATTCTGGCCAATTCATTCTTCGAACAGCCCAGATTATTTCTAATGTTACCCAGAATATTAGCAAAGTATTGTGACATTCATAGCTGATATTCAAACAAATGAGTTGATTGTGCTTTTTAATCCTTGTCACAAGAGGATGTAGGGTGTGCCAATTCCTGTTTTTACTGGAGTAGTTGTCAGATGAATTTCAACAAAGTAGAGTGTGTACAGATCAGGCATTATAGGGCAAGATTTGAGAGAAGGATCTGCCCCGAGGGAGCAAATGACAGACTCTCAATCTCCCTCCTCATTCCCATGCATCTCCAAAGAGGGAGGGAACCACACACTCCACAACTGGCACAGAGTACACTGCATGACATGCTAGCACAGTTATGATGCCTATTACATTTGGGAGGAGGGCAAAGCAAAGGATCTACCTGTTCATTTCCCATTGACCTGTGCCAGGAAGCAGGGATATAGGAGTTCTATGAAGCCTGCTGTGCGTGCATGCATGAAAGCTTGGGTGTGTCTGTGGGTGGATGGGTGGGAGCGTGTGTGTACATGTGGAGAACGTGCAGTGCGTGATTAGACTGCATAACTTATGTCAATGTTAAAAATCCTCAAACTTGTTCTTGCATCCATAAATAGATGCCTTAGTTCCTAAACAAACCTGAACATCAAATAATTCTAAAAGGAGCGAATAAGCTGAGAAAGTTATGTAGTAATAACTTAGGCAGGAATAACTCACAAAACATTTAAATATCTAGATTTTCTATGCCTATTTAGTAATAGTAGCATATTGCACTGAAAGTAAAGCCACACAGTCTGAAAACACTAAAGGAAAGAATGCACTCCTTATCAGCAAACTATAAAACATAACAATTTGGTTTTAAAACATCCAGACACTTAGCTGATTTTTTTCATTAGAACAGACATTTCTGAGCCCTTTACTGGCAGAAGCCTCTTAAAATAGACATACACCTCTACCTTGATATAACGCTGTCCTCGGGAGCCAAAAAATCTTACCGCGTTATAGGTGAAACCACGTTATATCGAACTTGCTTTGATCCACCCGAGTGCGCAGCCTCCCCCCCCCCACCCGGAGCGCTGCTTTACCGCGTTATATCCGAATTTGTGTTCTATCGGGTCGCGTTATATCGGGGTAGAGGTGTACTTTACACTGCCACACTAACAGAGATAGTGTGGAATAGAACATAAACCAAGTATACAAATGTAAGAAACATGATCCCCAGAATGGACTGATCATGGAATCATAGAACTGGAAGGAACCTCGAGAGGTCATCTAATCCAGTCCCCGGCACACAAGGCAGGACTAAGTATTCTCTAGACCATCTTTGACAGGTGTTTGTCTAACCTGCTCTTAAAAATCCCCAATGATGGAGATTACACAACCTCCCTAGGCAATTTATTCCAGCACTTAACCACCCTGACAGGAAGTTTTTCCTCATGTCCAACCTAAACCACCCTTGCTGTGATTTAAGCCCATTGCTTCTTGCCCTATCCTCACAGGTTAAGAAAATTTTTCTCCCTCCTCCTTGTAACAACTTTTTATGTACTTGAAAACTGTTATCATAGCCACTCTGTCTTCTCTTCTCCAGACTAAACCAACCCAATTTTTTCAGTCTTCCCTCATAGGTCATGTTTTCTAGACCTTTAATCATTTTTGTTGCTCTTCTCTGGACTTTCTCCAATTTGTCCACATCTTTCCTGAAATGTGGCATCCAGAACTGGACACAATACTCCAGCTGAGGCCTAATCAGCATGGAGAAGAACAGAAGAATTACTTCTAGTGTCTTGCTAACAATACTCCTGCTAATGCATCCCAGAATTATGTTTGCTTTTTTTTGCAACAGCATAACACTGTTGACTCATATTTAGCTTGTGATCCACTATGACCCCCGGATCCCTTTCCGCAGTACTCCTTCATAGGCAGTCATTTCCCATTTTGCATGTGTGCAACTGATTGTTCCTTCCTATGTGGAGTACTTTGCATTTGTCCTTATTGAATTTCATCCTATTTACACCAGAGCATTTCTCCAGTTTGTCCAGATCATTTTGAATTTTAATCCTATCCTCCAAAGCACTTGCAACCCCTTCCAGCTTGGTATTGTCTGCAAACTTTATAAGTGTACTCTCTATGCCATTATCTAAATCATTGATGTTAACTAGGCCATAAATCAACTCATAGCAAAAGAGATGATTCTCCTAATGTCTATTAATTTCTGGATCTGAATTCTTGATTGAATGAACTTACTACAGTTCTTGGACACACAAACACTTTAAGATAAAGGAAAAGATTAGACTATTTCCATCAAACAATATTAAGGGAATATTTTTAAAACCCTAAATTCTAGGCGCTCAAGAACTTGATATGAAAATTCTAACACCAACCTTAACTCCACGAACTTTACACCCATGGGATGGATATCCTCATTAGTTCCAAACTCATCCTCTTGAGTATATGAATTTCAAAAATGTTTAAATTATATAATATGTTGCACACAAAATTACATTAAAATAACATTAGTAAGGTGACAAAGTCAAGCATTCAAAAGTTAAGCATTAAAATTGCCCACACATAGGTACAAATGGTTAAAATTTGGCAAAGTTATAAGACACTGAAAATAGAGCCTTATAATGGGGAAGTGTCAGGCAACCTTAATAAGCTGTGCTACCAGCCCCATCCATAATAACCCCCACCTTCTCTTCTAGTCTTCATCCAGCACAAGAAGGTCCATGCTGTGTACAGAGCATGCCCTAGGTGCTTTGCCAGCCAGCCAGAAAACATTTTGCTCCCTTTCGCCCAGAGCAGCTGAGCCTTTTAAATAAATAAATAAAAAGCTGAGTGCCACAGCAATGTGCCCTGTGTCTCCAGAAGTTGGTGCCCAGAGTGACTATCTTACTCGCCTGTCCCTAAAACCAGGAATGGCTATATATCATGAGTGTCACATTTTGTATCTTTGAGATCTAGATCCCGTGTGAGAAAGAGCTTCCAAATTTGTACCCATCTGACTGCTGAGATTGCTTCCAGTGGGTCATGCAAGATCCAGACTGAGTGGCAGAGGAATAAAATACAGATTGCACACTAGGGTTGCCAATCCTCCAGGATTGTCCTGGAATCTCCAAGAATTAAAGATTAATCTAATCTAATCTAATTAAAGATTATGTCATGTGCTGAAACCGCCAGGAATACATCCAACCAAAATTGGCAACCCTATTGCACACTTCGGATCTCCTTCTAGAACAGGGGTGGGCAAACTTTTTGGCCTGAGGGCTACATCTGGTTGGGGAAATTGTAGGCAGCGCCATGAATGTAGGGCTGGGGCAGGGGGTTGGGGTAGGAGAGTGGATGTGGGAGGGGGTATGGTGTGCAGGAAGAGGCTCAGGGCACGGGGTTGGGTTGCAGGAGGGTGTGCAGAGTGCAGGAGGGGGGTCAGGGAAGGGAGTTGGGGTGCAGTAGAGGGCTCAGAGCAGGGGATTGGGGTGTAGGTAGGGTTCAGGTTGCGGACTCCGACCTGGCGCCGCTTACCTCGAGTGGCTCTGGGGTGGCAGTGGCACGCAGCCGGGCTAAGGCAGGCTCCCTGCCTGTCCTGGCCCCACACCACTCCCTGAAGTGGCCAGCATGTCTGGCAATGGCTCCTGGGGTTGGAGTGGGGCAGAGGGTTCTGTGCGCTGCCCTTACCTGTGGGTACCACCCCCGAAGCACCCATTGGCTGCGGTTCCCTGTTCCCGGCCAATGGGAGCTGCAGGGGGCAGTGCCTGCAGGCAAGGGCAGAGCACGGAGCCGTCTGCCCCACCCCCAGGAGCCGAAGAGACATGATGCTGGCCACTTCTGGGAGCGGTGCAGGGCCAGGGCAGGCAAGGAACCTGCTTTAGCCCTGCTGCGCCATGCCACAGGGCTGGCAATCCCATGGGCTGGATCAAAAGCCCTGATGGGCCAGATCCGGCTCGTGGGCGTAGTTTGTCCTCCCCTGTTCTAGCAGTTGATGCTTACTACTCCTTCCTGGCTTCCAGTACAGCAGAGTAACCTGAACCCAGCAGTAGTAGCAAACTATAGGGAAGCCAGAAGGAAAGGAGGACAATTATAATTGTGGGAATCCTGTAGGAGAGGATCTGAAACCTGGAAAAAGAGGAGGAACTGCAGAGTTGGCTGGAGGAAGGAGCTAACTTTGCTTTAAGATCAAAGGATTGCACTGCTGGAGTAGTGCCCCAGCTTCTTGTTTACATTGGGGTGAGAGGGCTCAGTTGGCAAATGCTGACCCCTAATCCAGTCCCTGTGGATGGGAAGAGGGAGTACTGAGTCTCAGACCTGCATTTTTTTGGCGGATGAATGGTTTACCAGCCAGTGAATGGAGTGGGTTAGGAGAGAATGTTAGTAGTCTGCTATTCATAAATGGAAATAAATATAGACAGGTTAGAATGGATGGAACAGGAGGGTCTCTGACTCCATATCACTTCCCACCTGTTGGTCAGAGTTAAGATTGCCTCTGGAACCTTAACTGCAAATTTCTTGAGTTTCTAGCATTTGTCTTTTTTATACTATAATGTTAAGCAACATTGCTTTCAAGGTCTCATATTTTTAGTTTTCAATTCAATGAGGCTTTATTGGCTATGCAAATATTGCCAGCATTTCATCCTTAACTCTGTCTTAAAGCTTTTGGGACAGAGTCCTTCCTTCCTTTTACATAAGGGGAAAAGAGTGCATGTGGGGGTGGGGGGAGAGGAGGGAGAGGTATTACACAGGGCCAATCCTGTTCATGAGAGTTACAATCTCCATTTACTATGCTGACATAGGTTAAACTTCTGTGTGGTTCTCAGTAGCTATGTTTGTTCATTCTCTCTCTCTCAAGGATTATTTTAAGGACTCCATGTGATGGCACTGCAATCAGTGGACTTCAAGAAGAATCACTAACACAGCTGAGAGGTTTTGAGCAACAACACTAACTCAGCTCAAAAAGCATGTCTGCACTGAAGCTGGGTAAGATTAGAAGACCTTTGTTTATCAGCCTGAATCTAGAGCCTTTTCTCAGAGGGAACCACTGATATAGTAGAAACATTTAGAATTTGAAGGAAAAAAATAACACATTTGACTGTTACCAACAGGGCCAGCTCCAGGGTTTTGGCCACCCCAAGCAGCCAAAAAAAAAAAGCCACGATCGCGATCTGTGGCAGCAATTCGGCGAGAGGTCCTTGGCTCCGAGCGGGAGTGAGGGACTGTCCGCCGAATTGCCACCGAATAGCTGGACCTGCCGCCCCTCTCCGGAGTGGCTGCCCCAAGCACCTGCTTGGCAAGCTGGTGCCTGGAGCCAGCCCTGGTTACCAAAGTTCCAATGAAACCTATTCGCTACGGCATAAGGAGATCTAGATGTAGGTAAGAGTTCATAGAAACCAGGCTTACTTTACTGTGTATTTTGTGCCTTCAGTTTACTTTCTTACATTTTTATTTCCTGTATTTTGCTGCAAGTTTTTTCTATGCAAAAATCCCCCAAATAAAACAATGTTAATGTGAAATTATAGAGAAGAGATCTGTACAAATCTACACAAAGATTAAAGTTTCAGTGCTTGTTGTCAGGAGAATATGGCAAATAACTTTCCATCCAGTTCAGTCCTGTTTAAATAGTAATAATAGTACCCTTGGTTTAGGACACTAACATATAAAATTATAGCCAATGGGAAAAGTGTGCTAATAAGCAGGTAAAACTATAAGCAAAAACCTTGCAAAATGGTTTAGCATGGTAGCACAGATCACTTATCCTTTCTATGAGCCAGCCACTAAAGGGCAACATTGCTCACTAGCTCACACACCTAGAAAGCCAGTATATTAAAAAGAAAGCCATTCCAAAGCCAACAGAAACTCCAAAGTCCCATTCCTGTTCACATGTATGCAGAGATCGAAAACCCAAGTGGAGGAAAGGAGGTTTTCTTTTGTGTCTGTGCTTCTAATGTGTAGAAAAGCTCTTTTAAACAATTCAAGATTACAATGTTTGTGTTTGAATATAGCTTGCGTGATTTGGAATAAACAGCCTTCCAAGCCTTTGGCCAAGAAATGTGCATGATGCTCCTGCAATGGACCGGGTGATTGATGGATGGGCTTGTCCCAGGGAGAAGTAAAGAGTACGTACACTTCCAGCCTCAAGTTGTCTATATGTAGGGTTCTTCTGGGTTTTAACGGTACGTGAGGCGTGACAAGAATGTGTATGTGTGTGACTGCTTGGGAGGTGGGGGGAGAGAGAGGGGTTTTTGCGTCTGCATTTTCCCTATATTAATGACTCTATCCAGATACTGCAGTTCCTGTACTCTTCCAGGGCCAAACAGGGGAAGTGAATGGGAACCAACTGGCTTAAATGCAATCATTCTGATTAAACCAGCAATGATATGGGTAAGTAAAGAGAAGTCTTGCATGGTTAGGGGAAGGATGAGGGTGAACCTTGAGGTGTAAGCCTTCTGTCAATGTAGTGTATGGCCTTGAGATTGATCCTATTGGACCCTCTCTGCATAGTAGCTGTGGCATGTAGGGACAGTTTTCAGTTTCACCTTTAATTGAAACATAAGTTGCAACTATTGCAACACAGTCTAATGCAGGCTTTGCCACAGTGATCCATGTCTAGAGGCTATGTTTATTGCAATTGCAGCTCCCATGGAAAATGGCTTGGAAACTTCAGCTAATGCAGATGGAAATGGTTTGTCTATAACTGGGATGGGCTCCTATAGATACATGCCACTGGCTACCTGTTTTTAATAGAACGGTAGACTCCAGAAATAGAATGGACCAATTTGGTCATTTAGTCCATCTCCCTGTTAGTCCATGACTGTTACTTATTGAATGTTTACTATTACTTTTTCCAGTCTAACTTTAGATGCCCCAAGCAATGGGGTTTCGACCACACTTCTTGGGAGACTATTTCGTAATGAACAGATTGTATTATAGGATTTCTTCCTTGAAAATTTTCAGGGTAAATTTCCCTTTATTAATTTACTCCTAGTTATAGCTCCTCTTATTGTGCTAAGTAATTCTTCTTCCTTGGTATTTATACTCTTCAAATATTGGTAAACTGTTTCATTTCTTTCCTGCTCCCAACCGTTGCTTAACCAAGATACATATGTAGTTCTTTTGCTATTTCCTTATAAATCAGTCCCTCCATCCTCTAACTCAGGGGTGGGCAAACGTTTTGGCCCGAGGGCCACATCAGGGAATAGAAATTGTGTGGAAGGTAATGAATGCTCACAAAATTGGGGTTGGGATGTGGGAGGGGGTGTGGGCTCTAGGGTGGGGCTGGGGATGAGAGGTTTGGGGTGCAGAAGGGTGCTCCAGGCTGGGATCGAGAGGTTTGGAGAGCAGGAGGGGGATCAGGGCTGGGGCAGGGGGTTGGGGTGTGGGGAGAGGCTCAGGGGATGCAGGCTCCAAGCAGCGCTTACCTCAAGCGGCTCCCGGAAGCAGTGGCATGTCCCTTCTCCGGCTCCTACGCGGAGGCGTGGCCAGATGGCTCTGCAGGCTGCCCCATCTGCAGGCACCACCCCTGCAGTTCCCATTGGAGCGCATAGGAGCCAGAGCGGGGACAAGCAGTGTGGTGCGGCCCCAGACCCAGTGCCCCAGCTGGAGCGCCGGACCGGGGCCAATCAGCATGGTCCAGCCCTGACCCGATGCCCCGGCCGTAGCAGGGCCGAGCTGCTGGTCCAGCCCCCAACCCGGCGACCCGGCCGGAGAGCCGGAGCAGGGCCAAGCCATGTGGTGCAGCTCACGGGCAGGCTTAAAACGGCTCGCAGGCCGTAGTTTGCCCACCCCTGCTCTAACTCCAGTTGTCCTTCTTTGAATTCTCTTTAGGTTAACAATATCCTGTTAGTAAAGGAGGCAAAACTGACCACAATATTTCAAGTGGGGTCGGACCTTTGCTATCATCTTCCTTTCACATTACTTCTGGTGCCTCAGCATATGCAGCCTAATATTCCATTAACTTCTTCCAAGTATTGGTTATCCTCTATAAACCCATATGTGGTCTAGGAATGAGTTATCTGGGTAATCACTCCTCTTCTAATGGCCCATCATGGAAGTTATGACCCACTGGTTCACTCTTTCTCTTGGCTCCAGGGGAGTGGAGATGGAAGTATTCCTGGAGGTTTGGTTTTAGCTAGAACTCAGTTCTCCAAGTGAACTGGCATCATTTTCTCTACCTGCAAAAGGACACTACCAAAGTCCATTCACAAATAAAATCTTGCAGCTTTTGAAAAGATCTGCTTCATAGGTTTTACTCTGCACCTCTCTAAAGATACACAAAGTAGCTGCCATAGAAACTATAAGGAAAAAAATCTTACTATGAAGATTGCGTCAGTTATGAGGATTAGTGTAGTCGCTGTACTTAATATTTAAACAACAATTGCAATTCATTAAGCCAATTTCCATTTCAAGTATTGAGAGAAGTTAATAATTACTTTTTACTTGATGCTTAGGAATTACTGTTGAGCTAATAATGAATAGTACCACCACCAAGCTGTTTCATGTTGATGTCAGTAACATCTAAATTTTAAGGAATGGAGACTATTCATATTAAAACTCTGAACAACTTTATTCAGTGTCAAACTCTTAGGTCCTGATTATGATCTAACACCAGACTAAATCAAGAGTAGTTCTGTCAAAATCAATAGAGTTACACTTGTCTAAAATCATTATAACTCTATTGACTCATGTAAATTGAGAGCAGAATCAAATGTGAGAATCTCTGAGCTGGTGTAAATTATCCAGCCACCCAGCCAAAGGAAGATGAATGAAACACGATGGGGCAGAACACCAGTGTCCCCGAACATAAGAACAGGGAAAGTGTGGGACTGCTGGGCTTTGGGTAGGAGATGGAAGGAAGGGGCTGTGGTGTGGGGGAGCATAAGATCAGGGTTGTGAACCGATAATGAGCCTGGGTGGATGTAAACCAATTGAAATGTGAACCCAACTTGGTTACAGGTAGAGCTGGTCAAAAATTTCCTGAAAGAACAGTATTTTCCTTCTGAAAATGCTGATTCGATGAAATTGAAATGTTCCTCAGGAACATACCAATTCCATCAGCATTTGGGGGAGGGGGATGGTTTCATTTCAACAAGGTCCAATTGTTTCATTTTGACTTTCACTTCCACTATTATATTATATTATATTTATATTTATTTATATTTAGTCCAAACACAGTGCTTCAATAAGCTCATTTCAATATTTCCAAAACAAAATTTTGGGAATTTGTTTTGTGGGAAATTTCAAAACTTAGATTTCTTATTCTGATTTGAGGTGAAAGAAAATTTTGAAACACTAAATTCTCCCACAGAATAGAAATTCTTTTTGACCAGCTATCGTCTGTATAATCTGGTCTCATAGATCTACTATGGAATTACACAAGACAGAGCTGCACAATCGTATAATGGCTCAGTTATGAGGGTTTATTTTTAATAAAATCCAGGATCCTTGAATGGAAAACTTTATATTAGTACAACATTGTGGCTTCAGATCTCAACACAAGACCCCTTCATAAGTTAGGGCTTCAGTAGTGAGCCTAACCTTTCCTAACTGCATATATAGTAACTTTAGTTACTGGCTAAACTGTTAAATGTATAACTAATGTGTAAACCAAGTGTTAAATGTTGCAAACTCTCATGATTTTATGATGTCTTATGATATTTGGTGTGTTTCTTCAAGCCCCAGCTCCTGGTGTCATGTTCTGATGTGAGAATCTCAGCTTCCATTAAAAAAAACCAACAGTTTCTAGTCATGGTTACGGAGAAATGCTTGAAAATATGAACTCTAAAGACTCAAAAACCAGAAGGCAAATAAAAAGAACATAATTGTTACTTAAATCTTTTGATTTTAAGCCAGTTTCATGGTTTTTTGAATGCGGGATTGGCAATTTTGGTGCCAATCTGATAGTAACCTTTTATTTAAATCTGCACCCTTAGGGCAAACTCCTGTATGTGTTTCATGGGAGCACTCGGGATCAAGAAGGTGCAGAGGAGTAGGGTGACCAGATGTCCCGATTTTATAGGGACAGTCCCGATTTTGGGGGCTCTTTCTTATATAGGCACCTATTATCCCCCACCCCCTGTCCCAATTTTTCACACTTGCCCTCTGGTCACCCTACAGAGGAGCCTCTTCTCTGCCAGCACACTAAGCGGGGCTCAGGCAGAAAATAATGCCCTCATGAGCACTAAAAGGTGACCTGACCCCTGCCGGCACACCATGGCTTAAAGCAGCCAGCCCTCAACCCTCCTATCCACATGTTGACATCAGCGGGTACTGAGAGAGGTACAAGCTATCCCTTTTTGTAAGGAGCACTGTGGAACTGCCTGTGCACCTCGGAGACTTTTTTTCACCTGCAACAACAAAATGGCATCTAGGCCTTCTATTCAGCTGCCACTGCTCCATTCCCCACAGTGAAAGTTGGGTAAGTAAGGCCAAGATGTTGCCATTAATGTTACATTAATGTGGGATGGTTTTTTCAGCTTAATATTACTATTGGCACAATATACTTTGACTCAAAAAAAAAAAAAAAAAGAACAAACTTAGTTCTATTCCTTGTTTAATTTCTTTCAGCTCCAGCACACAATAAACCAAACACAATACTCTCTAATTCATTGTGTGGCACTGGCAAGACATTAATTGGGTACACTGTACTGTTATGAATGGCAAATCAATCCTTTAAAATATGTTCTGCTTAAACAAACTGAGCTTCAGGTCTATTATTTTACTCATTTCACTGTTTCTGTTGATTAAGTCAATTAATTACAGTTTGGTAGATTTAATTTCAATGCATCATTAGTCTGAGATGTTATTAATCCTGAGATACTTTCTGTTTTTCACTAACTTTAGACTAAGTCTGTTATGGTAGATGGTTATGTACACACCATAAATCATGCAGCATAATTAACCTGCTTCAGCTTTTTACAAGTGGATAGTTTGGTTAGGCAAACCTTAGTGCAGTTTGAGATGTCTCTGCAGTTATTATAACTCTTGGCCATCTCACTCAAAATTAAATCTCCATTTACCAATGGTCATTTCTTTCTAACATATAAGGAGCAAAATATCAGCTGCATCAGCACCTAGACATTGTGTTGATAGGCAGTATCGAAAACCATAAAATAGATAGAATAAGCAAAAGGAAGATATAGTATAAAATGTCCTATACCACTATAGAGGAAATGCAGGTTTTGTACTTTACACCCAGGAACCACTTGTTTTTCTTGAGATCTATCTATAGTAATTATATGGCCCCTATCACCACAGTTTCTGAGTGCCTCAGTCTTTAATGCCTTTATCCTCACCACACCTCTGTGAGATAAGGAAGTACTATATCCCCTGTTACAGGCACTGAGAGAAACACAAAGATGACCATGTGGCTAAGGTTGTGGACTGGGACCCAGGAGATCCCAAGCCAGGCCATCACTTCCTGCAGCTCCCATTGGCTGGGAACGGCGAACCACAGCCACTGGGAGCTGCGAGCGGCTGTACCTGCAGACACTCAGGTAAACAAAGCATCTCATGGCCCACCAGGGGCTTACCCTGAACAAGCTGCGAACCAAGTTTGGGAACCCCTGCCCCAGAGGTACATGTACACCTGATTGAGAACCCCTGGTTTACAGTAGTGCCTATCTATTAGGGTTTTACCCTGCCACCCATCAGCTTGAAAGCCTGAACCTCTTTCATGCAAAATCAATCGCAATAGCAAAGTCCCTTGTGGATTTCATGGAGTCTCTGGCACTTTGCCCCATTTTGAGGTAAAATCTCTACTTAGGGGGAGTTTTGTCTTTTTGTTTTTTGAGGGAGTGGTTTGATTGGTTGGGGGATGTTAGGGTTGAAGAGGGGGTCTGATGAGATTGGGGTCTATTGAATTTAGCTACAGCCCCTGCTCCAGAGATAAATAGGCAGGATAAACAAAGTGTAGGAGATTCAGAGGGACTTAAACTAGATGAATGGGCAACATGATGGCAGATGAAGCTTAATGTTGACGAATCCAAAGGAATTAATACTGAGACAACTGTCACCTTACAGTGATGGCCCTTTAAAAAACTGTCAATTTTACTTTTTAACACCATACTGTCAGATACATAAATACTGCAAATGCTCAGGTTATCTAACTACAATACTTATTTAGCTCTCTAAGGCAGTTGGCAAAATTTCAGTGGTCGTGGTATAGATCTTGATATACCAGCTCAACTGGAGGTTCCTGTGTTATAGTAACACTAAACTTTATGGTGGCTCATGTAGTGGAGACCTTTGATCCCCATACTGCATTATTTGTTAGGTGTATGTTTGCTAATTGATCTGCTAATGGCAAATAGCATTTTTTTAAAGTTTTTATAGTGTACTGATTTTTAAGAATGGGAAGGGTAGACGTACTTGTGGTTTACTTTGTCTTTAAGTGGTCAGGAAGCAGGCACTCAGAATGAAAAATTGTTTGCTCTATCCCTTTATTGCACATCTGGGCCAAATTTATTCTGGTATAGCACCATTGATTTCAGAGGATTTTTTAACCAAGGATGGATTTGGCCTTTTGTGTCAGATAAGTGCTAGGTATAAGACAGAGACCTCACAACCATAGGTAGTAATTTGAAACTGATAGTTAAGATTTTGAATTATTTGTAAACCAGGCACTTAGAAATCACAACTGTTACAAGACTAACCTTGAAAACAATGAAGTTCATGCGTTGTATTCTGTTCCATATTCAAGTACTAAAACCAGCCATCTTCAGACAAATTCTGAGGATGCTCTAGAGACTTGGCCCTCCCTGAGGAATATGAGCATGTGTGAAATGGCACAATGCATGGAGACAGACTTTAAGAAAAGCCCAGCATTTAGCACGCTGAGGTCTCTGGAAAATCTGGCCTCAGTTAAAGTTACTGAACACATTTGAAAAGCCGATGCTTATTGAGACGCAGTCAGCTTGGTTTGCTCCAAAATGTAGATTTAAAAAATGGGCCAGATCATGTAATGTACATCTTAGCCAGGGAGTATTGGGGGCAGGGTGGAACTGCATCACGTGCGGGAGGAATTGTGCCTCTGGAGGCATAGATCCTTGATGTGCCGGAAGAATGTACATGCTGCACCATTTCTTGCGTGTGCAGGGTGACTTGTACTCCTGGGAATGCAGTAACAGTGTTCCTCCAAACAGGTGCTACTGTTGTCTGGCTCTTGCAGAGGGGAAGAAGAGAGAAGGGCTTCCAGCGTAGCACCTCACAACCATTGACAGCCAATGGGAGTTTGGTGCTTAACAGCCATTTGTGCCTTTGACAATCTCCCTTCCAGGTGTTAATAGTAATGCAGTTTAGGATTATTTTGTTTAAACCTAGAGGGCCAAATTTGTCCCTGGTGTAATACCATTTGCATCAATGGAATTGCACTAAAGATTAATTTGATCCACAAGTTTTACATTCAGTGTTCCTTTTATAGCCCCTCTATCTATAGTATATATTTGTCCACTTTGGTCTTGCAAAGCCTGCAGTTCTTACTCTAGCAAAGCTTCCTGAAATCAGTCGGAGTTTTGCCTAAGGAGAGACTCCAGGATCAGGCTCCAATGGATAACTCTGTTGAAACCCATATGTGTTTGATAAGAGTAAAGTGAATATTGATTTATTTTAGGAAATTCTCTACTGAGAAAAGAAATGGGTTAAGTGACTGATATCACTAGTTTAGTATGAAAAGGTGCGCATTGCTCCTCTGGTCCTTTCAATGCCTTCAAACTGCAGTTTCCTCATTCACCTCCCAGCACCTAAACTGTTCAACATTGCCAGCATAAATGCTAATGTTTAAACTATAATATGATGAAACTGACTATGTGTGGTGGTTTTTTGTTATGACAACTGTGGCTCCAAAGCTTAGATAACATTTCTCATGTGAAGCAGGGAAGAGAGAATTACAATTAAAAGCACTATATGTGCTTGAATAACAATTTCAAGCAGCCTTTGATACGTCTTTTAATAGTTGTACTAGGTCAGCCCAGAGAGAGCAGGATCGTCTTTCAAAAGAAGTTGCTGCTTTTTATGACACATACCAATATGCCCTGCATCATTAAAAGCATTCAGCATTAGGATATCTGGCAGTTTTAGTAAAAAAACTCCTGGCCTATTTTATCTGTCTTTGTAATGGAACAAATCCATATACAAAATGTATAATATTTACTCTGTGTGTGTGTGTAAAAAATTGTTTTTTTTTAATTTCCTTTGAGGAAAGGGGAGCTCTATTATTTAGTAAATCAGCATCTTGAAACAAAAACAAATTCAAATAACTCTAAATGTTGCTAAATTAAATGTTTTCTTTTGTCAGTGGTAAAATTATTGTATTGCCATCAACAAAAATACCCACACCAATCATTTAATGTATTAGTTACCAATCCATCAAAAGCTGCTCAAGGGTCATGCACAAAATCAATGTTGCCAACTCTTATGATTCTAGGTGTTTTACTTAGAGCCCCAACTCCTGGAAACAAGAGTTTAGGTGAGAATCTCAGCTTTTGTTGTCTAGTGGATAGAGCACTGAACTAGGATTCATGAGACCAGGGTTCTATTAGTGTCTCTGCCATGGGTGGGCTGGGTGCATTTGCACAAGTCACGTCTCCTTGTGCCTCAGTTTCCCCATCTGTGACATGAGGATAATGATTCCAACCTCCTTTATAAAGTGTTTTGAGATCTACTGATGAAAAGCACTATGTAAACACTAGGCTACACTATTATTAACATCCATGGTTTCTGTATTCAGGCTATTTTTCTGCAGCCAAGTGTACACCAAAGTTCAAAACCTATAAAGCAAACAATGTATTTTCTAAAATCTTGTAACTTTTTGGGAGGCTGACTCATGACTTTAAACATTTAGTGTTGGCAATAGTGTGAAATGCATTCATTTTATACTGTATATTTTAAGTGAGATCAGACCAAAGTGCCATGCTGAAGGCCTCCTGAAATGTAAAGGCTTTTAAATGTCATTTCAAAGGCTAGACAGCTGGTGTGATGTGACGGCTGCTTATTTTACTATTCACAAATATATCACTGTTTCCTTTCCCCTTCACTCCCCATCTGTTTAATGTATCCACCTGTTGTCTATTGTGTTATACTTGGGTTGTAAGCTAGTTGGGATGGGGACCATCTCTCTATTTTTTGACAGAGCTTTCCACAATGGTGGCTGGCCTCTAGGCACAACCACAATACAAACAGTTATTAACTGTCTTACTGCCTTGCACTATGTTATTTAATCATGGCTTTTTATGGCAGCACAAGGGCCCCATTCTGAGCTGGTCACTAAGCACTGCACAGATTAGTAGACAGTTACTGCTCCAAAGAGCTCACAATCTAAATTCAGAGTTTAAGGCTGGAAAGGACCATTAGATAATCTCTTGTATATCCCTGGACATTGATTTTTCACCCAGTTTCTCCTATATTGAACCTATAAGTGGGGTTTGACTAAAGCATATCTCCCAGAAAGGCATCCAGTCTTTATTTGAAAACATCAAAAGGTGAAGAATCCACCTCTTCTCCCTGGTAATTTGTTCCAATAGTTAATTACCTTCATTGTTAAAAATTTGTTCCTTATTTCCAATATGAATTGTCTGTCTTCAGCCTCCAGTCATTAGTTCTTGTTATGCCATCCTCTGATAGAGAGGCAAATAGACTAGATGGACATAGTGGGTCCAGATAACTTGCATCCAAGCGTTTTAAAAGAGCTGGCTGAGGAGCTCACTGGACAGTAATGATGATTTTTTTTTAATAGGTCTTAGAACACTGGGGAAGTTCTAGAAGATTGGGAGAAAGGTAATGTACATACCAATATTTAAAAAGTGTAAACTGGATGACCCAGGTAATCGTAGGCTTGACAGTCTGACATAGATCCCAGGCAGATAATGGAGTAGCTGATATGGGCCTTGATTAATAAAGAATTAAAGAAAGGTAATATAGAAAATGCCAATCAACATGGGTTTAAGGAAAATAGAACCTGTCAAATCAACTAGATATCTCCTGGCTTATACTTGGTAACACACAACATTTTGATTAAAAACTTAACATGGCATACATTAAATATATTAAAAGTTGGCTAAATGATAGGTCTCAAAATGTAATTATAAACAGGGAATCATCAGTGACTGGGTATATTTCAGTGAGGTCTGCAGGAATCTGTTCTTGGCCCTATACTATTTAATATTTTTATTAATGACCTGGAAGAAAACATAAAATCATCACTGATAAACTTTGCAGGTGACCCAAAAATTGGGGGAGTGGTAAATAAATAATGAAGACAGATCACTAATGCAAAGCAATCTGGTTTGATGGGTAAACTGAGCACAAATACATTGCATTTTAATACTGCTAAATGTATATACCTGGGACCAAAGAACATAGGCCATACTTGCAGGATGGGGGATTCTATCCTGGGAAGCAGTGACTCTGAAGAAGAATTGGGGAGATATGGTGGATAATCACCTGAACATGAGCTCCCCATGTAACACTGTAGCCAAAAGGGCTAATGCATAAACAAGGGAATCTTGAATAGAAGTAGAGAGGTTATTTTACCTCTGTATTTGGCACTGGTGCAGCCACTGTTGGAATACTGTGTCCAGTTCTGGTGTCCACAATTCAGGAAGGATGTTAATAAACTGGAGAGGGTTAAGAGGAAAACCACAAGAATGATGAAAGGATTTGAAAATGTACCTTAGAGTGATAGACTCAAAGAGTTCAATCTATTTAGTATCAGAGGGGTAGCCGTGTTAGTCTGGATCTGTAAAAAGCAACAAAGAGTCTATTTAGCTTAACAAAGAGAAGGTTAGAGGGTGACTTGATTATAGGCTGTAAGTACTACATGGGGAACAAATATTTAATAATGGGCTCTTCAATCTAGCAGAGGAAGGTATAACATGATTTAATGGCTGGAAGCTGAAGCTAGTCAAATTCAGAGCATAAATAAGATTTATATTTTTAATAGTGAGATTAATTAACCATTGAAACAATTTTCCAGGGTTGTGGTAGATTCTCCATCACTGACCATTTTAAAATCAAGACTGGATGTTTTTCTAACAGATATTGTAGGGATTATTTTGAGGAAGTTCGATGGTTTGTGTTCTACAGGAGGTCAGTCTAGAATCTAGACTCTAGATCAGGGGTCGACAACCGTTCAGAAGTGGTGTGCCAAGTCTTCATTTATTCACTCTGATTTAAGGTTTTGCGTGCCAGTAATACATTTAAACGTTTTTAGAAGGTCTCTTTCTATAAGTCTATAATATATAAACTATTGTTGTATGTATAGTAAATATGATTTTTAAAATATTTAAGAAGCTTCATTTAAAATTAAATTAAAATGCAGAACCCCCTGGACCGGTGGCCAGGACCCTGGCAGTGTGACTGCCACTGAAAATCAGCTCACGTGTCGCCTTGGGCACACGTGCGATAGGTTGCCTACCCCTGCTCTAGATGATCACAGTTGTCCCTTCTGGCCTAGGAATCTCTGAATCTGGGGAGGAGAAAGGGGCATGACATACAAGCAGAGTGAACAATGGGGCCCTGGTTCCTGACTGGGGCTTCTAGGTAATGAAGCAGGAGTAGTAATAGTAGTCAGTTCACACATGTTAGGTTTTAGGAGGTTTCAAAAAAGAGAGAGAGGTATGCAGCTAGCAGTCTCCAGAATTTGTGTCTGAATAGTACCAGGCAGACATACCCAACTTCCTGTCATTTATTCTGGGTGATGTTGAGCAAGAGGGATTTCTTGTGCTAAGAAGCAGTGTAATTGAGATACCACTACATGGCATCCAAAACCCAATATGCCTGATCTTGGTTACACAGTTATGAGATCAGAAGCTGGCACTAGGTGCATGCCTATTACCTAGCAATACATCACTAGGAATTTTACCTGAGTAAAGACGCAAAACTTGGTTCATTGATTGGCTTAAGATGAGTGTATATTTCAATAAACAGAGTAGGAGACATCCCTCTGTTATAGCTGGACAGATCATGTGCTCAATTTATTGGGCTCAAATTTAATCTGAGAGGCAGCCACAAAAATATTACTACTCACTACCATGATTGTTTAACAAGACAGCAAAATACATGGTGATATTCACTTGTGCTGAGGACAATCTTTTACCTTTCAATGTGCGTGCCTGGTTCCCATTAACTGCAATGGGAACTGCATATGTTCATCCAAGAGCAGAATTTGGCACGCTGAGTGGACATAAGAGACCTTCAAATATTGTCTTGTGTGAAATTCAAAGAAGTCCTTGCAGCCATAATTTCAGTTACTTATAACCAGAACAGAAAAGTTGGAAGTAGAGAAGATAAGCAATCCAAACACAAGTAAACTGAAACCCACCAAAAAATCCAGGAACAAGGACTGTTTGTTGATAGATTTAATAGTGCTTAACAAATGAGTAACCAGTCTTCCTGCTGAGTGCTCAGAAATGCTAGTGCAATCAGTACGAAATCTTACAGCAGTAAGTGACCAGAAAGAACCCTAGCACAGCAAATGCAGAACAAATAAGAACTGGAATTCTGTTCATTAGTAGGGAAGAAGGGAGAGACAACAGAACTCAGAGATACCAAGGTCAGAAGGGTCTACTGTGATCCTATTGTCTGACTGCCTGTATAACACAGCCATAGAAGATGACGCAAACATTACTGCAGAAAAGTATCATCTTCAATGTTACATACAAAAGGTTTTTTCTTTTCTTGATTTGTTTGTCAGTTGTATTCAAATGTCTATTTGACCTGCATTTAGCTTGTCAGGGGCTCTTTTCAACTTCCTTGATGATGGAGAACTTAAGCTTCACAGGCCTGATCTAGGATGTGCTTAACACCTCCTAAAACAACAGTTCCTTTTGATGTTGGTTATACAAATAACTTCAGCTTGCTCCACATCACCTATGCAATCATGCAGTGCTTTGCTCTCCCCACCCCCTTCCCTACCTCAGGACACTCTTTTTTGTATTCCATTCAGCAATGGTTAACTGCACTGTGTGGCAATAGTACTCTGGGCTACTATACAGGAAATTGAGAAACCACTTCCGCAAGAAACTTTACCCCTATGTTGCATCCACCTTTCCCTGCCAGAGACTGGGTGCCACAATTTCAGAGGCATAGTGTGAGTTGTATAATCACAGTTCCCCATAAAATCAATGGCTGCTCTAGACCAATGTTACCCAAGTAATCGCCTCACATACTGAGTTGCCTCTCTCAGTACTTATCTCTCCTGCCACAGCACTACCAGACAGAACAACCCCAATCTCTTTCCTCTTCCTCATCTGTGGTTCCTCACTGCAGAACAAGGAATGGTAACTGTCACCTCAACTCCTTTCTCAAGTTTCTACTTCGATTCAGTTCTAGTTGACACCAGATGGACAGTCTTCCCTCATCCTGACATCACCCTTCCAATAACAACAGTGAAATGCATTTCAATTTGTTTTTTTGTTTTTCTACAGTCCAAAAACTCAGAATAAACTAAATTTGAAGAGTTGGGGATCTGACTGATGGAAAGAACTCAATTTCAGTATTTTGCTGTGCTTTCTCCTGAGTCCTAAAGTATCCACCTGAGTTCCCTCTTCCCCTACTTTCCGTATGCAACTGATCACACACATAAAATTCATTCTATGAAAATAGGCTACTGAATGAAAGCAACATTTATTACATCCTCAACTCCATCTGTGACATGAGTTTTAGTTAAGTGCCCAACTGCGTAATCTTTACTCACATTGGTGAACTCTTACTCAACTAAGTAATCCTATGGAAGTTAGTGGCATTACTCGGATAAGTAATTGCTCGCCACTGTGCATACGGACTGCATAATCCCCCTCATCTATCCCCACACAAAACTTAATTAATTTCCAGGTAAGGTTGCCAAGTGCAATTCAAAGAAGGCCTTCTCATAATACACGTCTGAAAAAATCCACACACATTCAATACTGCGGAAATTACAAGCCACGGTTGCATAAACAATTCTGACATTAACCATAAAACTCAATTCATCACAACAAGCAGGAAAAGTCCCTGCATCATCTAACCAACCTTAACACTCTCATCAACCAAATCACAAATTCATCCAAGCAGAGCTTTGTCCCTTAAGCTACACTTATAAAATGCATGTTCTGCAAACTTCTTGTGATACTAAACAGTGAAACAGATACACACAGTACTACAAAACATCCTGCCTGAGTATCAATTTCATTTACGCGAAGTATGAAAAAATAAAAAACATTATTACTGCTTATTGTATCAATATACATGTGTAACCATTTAAAAAACCCCTAACACAAGAAAATCCCTATAATCCAAGACAAATGGGGCTGAACGTGTGGTGTGATTTGGTAGCTAATGTAGAGTGAGTGTTTGAAAGTGGTGAAGCGGATGCCTAAATGTTAATTTCCAGACTGTCTAAAGTTTAGGGGGGAGTTATAAGTGTATGATAGGGAGGTTTAAGAAGTTTTAGCTGGATTTTAACTGTAATAATGAATATCCTTTCAATATGAACTATCTTGTAACAATTTTTGTAATGTGGGCATATATATGAAAACAGATATTTGTAAAAGTTTTATTCACAATAAAATGGAAATAGACAGTAAGTTATGGCAGCAACTGTAAAATAGGCAACAATATACATTTTACTTTTTAAGTGTCAGATAGTAATAATAGATCCATACATTTATTTTAACGAGCTGTTTTTTATCTAAATCTTATTATTTGTATTACTATAGTATCCAGGAGCCCCAGTAATGCACTAGGACTCCATTGTGCTAGTGCAGTAAAAAGACAGAACAAAAAGCTAGTACCTGCCCCCAAAGAGCTTACAATCCAAACATAAGAGGAGACAACAGATGGATGCAGACATACAGGGAAACAATGAGACAATATTGGTCACCATGGTAGGCAGTGATCTCGGCAAACCAGCAGCCTAACTGCTGTCATGTTTTGTACCCATCATAGCAAAAGTGTTTTGAGGAGGGATTTGAAGGAGGATAGCGGTATCTCTGTGATGTTTATAGGGAGCTCCTCCCAAGCATGTGGGGCAGCATGGGAGAAAGCTCAAATTCCCATCATAGTCTGTCAATTTGGAAGACATCTGCAAGATCCTGTGTAGAGAGAGAAGTGAAGGCAGGAGGAGAAGAGGGTTTAAGGAGTGAGCCCCAAAGGAGTGGGAAAAAGTAGTAGCTGGGATTGCAAGCCTGGATTCAATTATGTTGGAGAAGAGGAGTGTTTAGCAAGGCAGATGGCAGAACTGAAGGAGTAGACAGTGAAGTTGTAATGGAAGAAGACAGCCTGGTTATGGAATTTCTGCCAGAGACATGGAGGAAGCAGATGTATGGGGTGAGCCAGGGCTGGGGGTTGGCAGGGCAGACCTTGCAATGGGAGAGAGGGGCAAAAGAGTTAAGGGTGGAAGAGAATGGAGAGACTTGACAACCATATCAATGGAAGAAAGGGAGGAGAGGGCTGAGAGCAGATGAGGTCATCAGTGCTGATGGACTAGAAATCACTGATAGGGTGAGGAGTGGGATGCTGATGGGTGATGCTCAAAGAGACCAGGTGAGGGAAAGAGAGGGGGAACTTGGGGCCGGGTGGCAGAGAGAGAGCAGTGATTGATGAAATCCGGGTCAAGTGAATGGGCCATTTGGTGAGTAGAAGAGATGAACAAGGGCTGCAGGTCAAATGAAGTCATAAGTGTGAGGAAATGTACAGCTAAAGGGTCAGGTGGGTCATCAACGTGGAAGCTGAAGGCACCACGGATGAGTGGCAGATTGTGAAGAGAGAGAGCCAGAAGTCAAAATCAGAGAGGGAGGCTGATGGGAAGGAGCTGGATGGACGGTAGATGACAGCAACGTGAGGGGGATGGGAGAGATGAGTTGGATACAGTACAGTTTGAAAAGAGGGAAGGGGAACGCAGGGAGGAAGCAGCAGGAATGGGAGAGAAGAAACCCAGCTGCCCCAGCATGGTCTGATCCAGGGAGGTGGTGTGAGAGAGAAGGAGATGCCTCTGTAAGAGAGGGCATTTACAGTGGCAATGTCAGGCTGAGGAATCCAGGTCTCTGAGAGAGCCAGGTGCTGGAGGGAGCACTATATGAAGAAGTCCTGGATGACTGTGATATTTTGTAGAGATGGAATGGGTGTTTGAGACAGCACAAGATGGGATGGGGGAGGGGCAATGGAGGAGGATGGGCATGAGGTTAGGAATGGCAGTATGAGAGAGGCAGAGGTGGTGGCAGGGATGGGTGTGGGAGTTGGTGGGGTTGGGGATAAATGTCACCAGAGGTGAGGAGGAGGATGTGGTTGTGGGATCTAGATTTGTGGTGGTAGGAGGAGGGGAAGATTAGGGTGGAGAGGGGAAAAGGAGCTGCAGTGAACTGTAGAGGGGTGAAGATAACCAGGAAGGGGAGATGTAGCCATTTGGGGCATGAGAGGGGAAAGGAGGTCAGAGAAGGACTACAGACTTCTGATGCAGAAGAGGAGAGTGGGTGAGTAGCAGGTGGACAAGAGCACTGTAGTGATGTTAGGTGGCCTCCCACTGAGCCAGAGCGGGAGGAGCCACTCTGTGATTCCCTGGTTGACAGAGGCAGGCTGGGCTCGCCCCTCCCGTTGGAAGCTAAGGGGTGGGACAGGAAGTATAAAAGGCAGAGCCTCTAACACAGTTGAGTCTGAGACTGGTAAGGGAGCAGACGTCTCCAGGCCACTGCAGATCTCCGGAGTGGAACCCACGCTGTGCCACTCCCTGCCAGGAGACTGACCCAGGCGAAGAACTGCCAGGACTTCCGCTCGCCACATACCCCGAAGAGGCCGTGGACGACCCCGAGCTGCAGGTACATAATGGTGGAAGAGTAGGAAGTAGCCAGGGACAGCTGACTATAGTCCAGTTGTGTTGCTGCCTGAACAGCAGCGTGTTTTGGGTAGATCCCCGCTGACCGAGTGGCGGAACACTCCACTACTGTTAGGGCCCTGGGCTGGGACCCGGTGGAGTAAAGTGAGCCTGGGTCCCGCTATACCCAGCTGCTAACCCAACCACTGGGTTGGCAGTCTTCCCACCTTAGGTCAAGGGGCCTGCGTTTATCTGCCATCTGCCAGAGCTAGGACGATGGACTGTTTGGTACTCCACCATGCCTGAGGGCCTGAGCCCCCTAGGACTGTTTGGTGCTCCTTCCTGCCTGAGGTTCTGAGCTCTCTAAGGCTGTTTGTTCTGCCCTGCCTGAGGATCTTAGCCCCAAGACTATTTGGTTCCTCCATCCTGCCTGAGGGCTGGAGCCTGAGACTGTTTGCTTTGCTCTATTCTGCCAGAGGTCCTTGACCCTACCACTTGAATTGCTACTCCCCTGAAGTGGGGCGGTGCCCCAGTGACATAGTGAGGCAAAGAGGCTTTTCACTGAGCCAGAAGGGGAGGGATGACCACTAACACACTACAAGCATACAAAAAAGGAAAAATTTGAAGATCTGCTCTTGGCCCTGGTACCAGGTCTGGGATGGCTAGGAAGTGTCCCTGTTACTGGCAAAGCCCTCCTATCATGTTCCCCATTGGTGGTTAGGGGCAGGCCAGGCATCATATATATCTGAACAAGAAATAAAGTTTCTATAGTGCAGTTAGGAGAGTTAAAGTACTCCGTGTGGTATGCTCTTACCCATTGAATGACTTCAGTGTTATTTTCTATTTCAGAAAATGTGGCGTCAGGAATGCTACCCTACTTATTTCATTAGGCAAACATATAAGTACTTGAATGAAAAAAAAATTGGGACATCTAGTCACCCTAGTTGTAGCACATATAGAGCCAGTCCCAATATTTGTGGCTGTCACACCTCACCCCCTGTCCTGACTTTTCACACTTGCTATCTGTTCACCCTAGCTACAACTAATGGTTTGTAGACAATTGTTAGGTTAGCATAGAGAAGCAAGGGTTAAAGCATACTCCATACTGGCCAAGCCAGGGCTCCCTTGACCCATGATGCTGAAGGAACTATCTTGGTTTTCTTTCCCTGTCCCTTTGTCTGTAAGTTCTAGGAGAGATGCCATGTGTCTCAAAAGGCTAGCCTCCTGTCACCTCTCAGTCTATTGTCCTGTTCCTGCAGACCCATGCTGAGTTCACATGTTCTGCCTAGAGTTTCTTATGGATAAGTGTAAATTGTTTAGTCTTTAGGGTTTCTATTGTCTCTCTGCCACCGGACTCCTTATTGTCTCTCTGGATCCTCCATTGATATAGTTGGGTTTCAGCCAGTCCTTTAACAACAGACAGTAACATGACACAAACACCATTCATCCCATCCCATATGGTTTCATGACACACATCTCATATCTCCAGTTCTGCCCTTAGATCAACTTTTTAATCCTTTTGCACCCACTGGGTAACAATCCTTAGTCAAGTACGTCACTACCAAGCAAATCATTCATAAAAAATTACAGAAAATTCCCACTTTGTGAAAAGGCCAAATTTTGATTGTCCTTGTCAAGTGAGTAGTAGATGTGATTTCTCTTCAGTTTTTGTGAACCTCCCCTAACAAAGTTTGTTTCTATATAAAATAAAATGTAAAAATTTCCTTACTAAATGGTAAGTATCCTGAAAACAAGTTTAAAATATGAAGAGTTCAGATTAATCTATTAAATGCCTACTATAGAAGTTTAACCAGTACATATGTCAAACTACAGATGACGTAAACCATTGGTATGCCTAACCAGCCAAGAAACAATCATTTAAATCTATCTTGCTGTACTCTTGATTCTTATTCATGACCACCTTTCTTCTGGAATTGGGATTGAGTATCATAATCTGAGACATCTTCATTCTAAAACTAAAGTCACCAGGACTGTTATTAGTGACCTTCAGTATGCTGACAATTGTGCTATCCTTGCGCACACTGAGGCTGACCTGCAATCCACCCTAGTTCTCGTCTCAGGTATCTATCATAGCCTGGGACTTTCCCTCAACTTTGGGAAGACTAAGGTGCTCCACCAGCCTGCCCCAGCACAAGTTGCCCCTGTTCTCCCACAAATTGTTATCGATGGTGAAACCCTGGAAAACATTGAGCATTTCCCTTACTTTAGTAGCCACCTCTCCCAGACAGACAATCTTGATGTGGAGATTGAACATATGATCCATTGTGCCAGTGCATACTTCAGAAAGTTGTTTCATCATGTCTTTATTGAGAGAGATCTGTGATGGAAACACTCCTGGTCTACAATGCAGTAGTCATCCTCACTCTTCTTTATTGGTGCAAGACATGGGTGACATACTGAAGCCATTTTAAGCATCTGGAGTGGTACCAACAGTGCCGCTTCAGGAAGATTCTCCATATCAGATGGAAAGACCATCACACCAATGCCAGCATTCTCTCTTCAGCTAATGTCACCAGTGGTGAGGCAAAGATTATGAAACATCAACTTCGCTGGGCTGGTCATTGTGTGCGGGTGGCTGATACTCGTCTTCTGAAGCAAGTCCCCTTTTCTCAGATTATCTGGAAATAACTGGTCTCATTTAAATTGATTGGTACAGTTTTTAGTCACTTATTTTTTATATTTCATTTTAATTAAATTTTAATTACTGAAATTAATTCTGTAAGGCTGAAATCCTGTCAGGACTATTGTAATAACAGAAATCATGCCTTGCAAGAGTTAACATGTAAGACTATTATATAACAACAGAGGGCAGACTTTGATAACTAGGAATTTGTATGCAGTATTTATAGAGCAGGTCAAACCTCTGTATCACAAACACTGTAACTTCTTAAAATCTAAATTGGACAAGGCAAACTCCACCAGATAGCAAGCAAAGTAAAATCCTTCTCTCTCCTCCCCACCCCCCCACCAGCTTTGGGATGCTTTTTATTTACTCTATCCATGAAAAGATGATCTTTTTTATCTTTCACTTTTAGGGTGGGTTGTGAGCTAAGAGCTTGCTGACTTGCTTGACATGACAGAAAACACTAAAATTAGAGGACTGCTGTGATTTGTGCACATGTAGATTTACCATTTGATGATGATAAATATCACAGGCTTAATCCTGCAGTCATTGAAATCAGTGGCAAAATTTCATGAGTTCAGTAGTAGAAGGATCACATCCCAAATCCACTCCATTACATATTTCATCGCAATTTATTCTTAATTTTGTTGGAAAATATAGGAAATCCTTCCAGTTAATAAATTGCACATTGAAATTGTCTGTATTTTGAATATAGATATTTTAAAATCCAACTCCCTAAAATGGGTTTCTCTCACTCTTGTCCTGCAGCCAAAGGGAAAGCCAAAGCTCTTAACAAACCAGAGATCAATAAGCAGCGTTAGAATGCTTAAAAATGAGGTAAAATTACAAATAAACTAGTGAGAAGATGGGATGGCCTCTCAAGGGTGTGTTGTCTGATTTAGTGAAACATCACAGCAAACATTAAAGTGTGTTTAAAACAGATTGATACATCTTAAGAGATTCAAGCAACACTGTCAGGTTAAAAATTTCCTTACCTGTGTAAGATTTTGATTATCAAAAGCTGACTTCTAAAATGACTGCACTTTTTATTAGTGATATTGTTTGGTTTATCTTTTTTTATAAGATGAACAGTGAAAATCCTCGTCAGTTTTGCTTTGTTTGATTGGTTTCTAATCTATTTTCACATTCTGGCTTCAATGTCCTTTTAAAGAAATTTGCACTATATGAGTTGCAAATACTGGTTAGGGAAGTCTTTTTTTTTTTTTTTAACAGTTTCTACTGAAACTAATGAGAACATTCATATTGGACCAATAGTGGGCAAAAGCTTCTTTTTAACAAAACTTACATGGGGTCAAATTTAAAAGGACAAGACCCCTTTAACAAATTAACATATGTTGGTAAAGGAGGGTATTCCTTTACATTGGACTCTACCACTCCCCAACCCCAAAACTTCTGTTTAAAAATAAAACCGAGACAATTATACTCCAGAGCCTGAAGTATGAGGTTTTTCCATTACCTTGTATACTGGTAATCTCCCTCACCACATCCCTTCTATAAAGGGTCACCCAGGGGTGAAAGTAATTTAAAAGACTTGCCGGTACTCCGGAGTCCTGAGCAGGGGCGTGGCCTCAGCCGGAAGAGGTGGGGCCTTTAAATCACCCCCGGAACTACCAGCTGCAGAGGTGGCTGGGAGCCCTGGGGCTCAGGGGTGATTTAAAGGGTCCGGGGCTCCAGACACCACTACCGCAGCAGAGCTTTGGGCCCTTTAAATCACTACAGGAGCCCTGCCGCTGCTACCCCAGGGCTCTGGCAGCCTAGCTCGGGCGACGCTTTAAAGGGCCGGGGCTCCCTGCAGCCATCTCGAATGTATGGATCAGTCTGGGGTGCCCATCAAAACCTTCACTCAGCTCCAGTTAGCAGGCAATAAAAAGCTGGTCCGGCACAGCACGGCGTACCGTACCGGCTTACTTCCACCTCTTGGGTCACCTCTAATGCTTCATTTCTTAATCTGAGGGCTATCCTTGAATGCGGGAGACATTTGTGTCAGTTCTTCATTTTTCATTAAAGACAAGGAAGCAGAAATTTAAAAGAAAATGTAAATGTAGCGTACTCTGATTTGTATAATGTTGCAATTAACAAAATAGAACCTTATTGTCTGTCTCTTTCTACTTAGGTTCTTATAATAGCCCGTCTCATAATGGGTTACTAGCACTTAGGTGTTGCCATCCCTATAAGAAAATGTTGCAGGCTTGAAGTATAGTAATTATAACAATCACAAAGATGCTTTTAATAATAGCTATATTCATATTATGCTAAAATAAATATGGATTTGCTGGCCACAGAGTGACCCATCTAAGCCTGTAAAGGTGTCAGCTCAGTGATATCCATCATACCAAATTGCTAAAATAACTCCAGCTGTGTCCATATCAATAATATAAATAAGTTGTTTTCATTAAGTATTCCAGGGCTGTTGCCACCTAGTCTTCCACATTCAATGCTCCATCTAGACAACAATAGGTTGCTTTATTATGGTCCCCTTAGCATAGACATTGACTAATTCGACTAGTTTTTATGATAAAATAATCTGTTTTCTAAGACTTATTTCCCGGCATCCTTTTTGTTTCGAATTGCCTATAACACTGTTCCAGAGCTGTTTTTACAGATTACATTTCCATTTTCATCAGAGATAGAAGTTGAGATGACAAACTTGATGAATGAAAGGCCATGTTCCCTTATTAAAATCCAAAAGGAAACTAATTCCTTTACATGTTTCTACTCCTTGTAGTTTCTATTTTTTTAAAAAACCTAAACTTACAAACACAAGGGGCAGAAAGAGCTTTAACTTTTATTCTTCCACCACTAAAAGAACTCAACTCCAAAGAGTGAAACTGGATATAACTTAATGTGGTTTTCCCTACAGATATTTATCAGTTTTCCTTCTGGGGCAAAGAAATGTGATGCTGACAAGCAGATTTCTAACACAGTTTGCACTCTAATTATTGCAACAAAAACAGAGTCATATATCTCCCAAATGACAGCTCTGCACTGTGCCTGCTTTCTCAGTGCCTTGGGGCACTTTTTTCCTTAACCTCCTCCGGTTTTCCACCTTCACCGTCCTCCCTCCCTCTCTCCCCCTATTAATTTGTCTTTCTTGCCAATTATAGACAACTCGTCTCCCTCTTTTAGCCGTGGAAAGAAAAGAAAGTACCCCCCCCTTAATTCTTGGATTTATTAACTCATAGTTCTCCTGAGCAATTCCTAACATTGTTTCCTCTGCTCTAGGCGCTATTTTGTAGAAGCTGCGCTAGCCTGGAGCAGTTTCATTCACTGGGAGGGGGAATGACGCCTTGTTACGGATGAATTTGAAGGCAGTAAAAACAACGAGTCGTCCTTGTGGCACCTTAGAGATCAACGAATTTATTTGGGCATAAGGTTTCGCGGGTCGGGGTGTGTTACAGCCCAGCCCCCTCTCCTTCGGGCAGGGGCGAGACTCCCCCTTTGCAGAGAGGGATGCTCGGGCAGGCTCTGTTAACACCCTAGGATCTGGCTGCTGGCCTTTCCCAGAGAGTTTGCACCCTCCCCTGCTTCACGCCGTCCCTGCGCTTGCAGGACTCTGTTTCCCCTGCTGCCAATGGCACGGGGAAAGCAGCCTACCGGCTCCCCGCAGCGCCCCTTTGTTGTTAACCCTCCTTTTGGAGGGCGGGGGGGGGCGGAGAGGCTCCGCTGCTTTTCCCGCGGCTTCCCTCTAAGCAACCTGTTGCAAGGAGGGGTGTTTCTGTGCTGTCGCCACTTGGATGATTGGCAAGCCTTGCTGGCCAATCCCCGCCGCCGACAGCGCTCCCTCGAGTGCTTATTGGACAGCGTCGGGTAAATTGGGAGGGGGGGCAAGGCGAGGTTTCGCAGCGTTCCCCTGTTCGCGGCGGGCTAGGGGGCGAGTTTATAACGCAGCCTACTCGCCGGGCTGCGGAGCGCGGTGCAGCGGCTCGGGCCCGGGGGCTGCCGGGCGGAGGGGAAGCGGCTGCAGGCAGGGGAAGGGGGCTTGGCTGCGCCGCGGGGGCCCTGCGCGTGCTGAGACGGGACTCGCTTGGCTTGTGCTCGGCAGACGGAGACCATGCAGGGCAGCCCCGCCGCACGGACTCTGCTGCCCGCGCTGCTGCTGCTGCTGGCTGGCAGGGGCGGCGGGGTCCGGGCGCAGCAGCCGCTCCCGCCGGGCAGCCCCGCATTCTCCTACCCCTCGGTGCTGGGACCCCAAGAAGACGCCTCCATCGTGGTGGCGAACCGAGGGCTGCGCGTCCCCTTCGGCCGCTCTGTCTGGCTGGACCCGCTGAGCGACCTGGTGCTGCAGGTGCAGCCGGGGGACCGCTGCCACCTGCGCGTCTTGGACGACGACCCACTGTGGCTGCGCCCGGGCCGCCTAATCCCGCAGCGCTTCCCTTGCGACTTCGCCCCCGGGGAGGTGACGTACTGGCACCTGGGCTCCCGCAGCCCGTCCCGGGACCGGGTCCGCCTACAGCTGCGCTACGACTCGCCCAGCCGCGCCGTGGTGCTGCCCCTGGCGCTGGAGGTGGAGGTGCTCTTCGCCCAGCTGGAGGTCGTCACCCGCAACCTGCCCCTCACCGTGGAGAGCCTGCTGGGCACCAGCAACGCGTTGGACGGCCGCAGCCTGGAGTTCGCCTTCCAGCCGGGCAGCCAGCGCTGCAGGGTGGGCGCCCTGCCGGGGCTGGGCGGGCTGCCCCGCTACGGGGAGCTCCTCGGTCAGCCGGCTGCCCCGTGGCATCCGTCGGCGGCCGGCGCCCCCTCGCCTTCGGTCTGGTGGGAGTGCGAGGAGTTCCTGCGGCTGGGGCTGCGCTACCGGCACTCGGCGGCCGGCCGCTCCCCGAACCGAGACTCGCTGCCCCTGGTGGTGGAGCTGCGGGAGGCGGCGGGCGCTGGCGCGTTGCTGAAGCGGGAGCATTTCCAGGTGCTGGTGCGGATCCGGGCTGGCGCCGAGAACACGCCGCCCCGACCCAGCTTCCTGGCCATGCTGATGATGGAGGTGGACCAGTTCGTGCTCACCGCCCTCACCCCTGACATGCTGGCAGCCGAGGACGCCGAGTCCTCCCCGGACCTGCTGCTCTTCAACATCACCTCCCCCTTTGGGCCAGGCCAGGGCCATGTGGTCAGCACCGACGACCGCAGCCTGCCCATCGCCTACTTCAGCCAGCGGGACGTGCGGGAGCTGAGGGTCGCCTACCAGCCGCCTGCAGAGGACTCGGCCAGGGAGCGGCTCTTCGAGCTGGAGCTGGAGGTGCTGGATCCCGAGGGCGCTGCCTCTGAGCCCTTCGCCTTCATGATCGTGGTGAAGCCCATGAACACGCTGGCACCCGTGGTCACCCGCAACACAGGCCTGGTGCTCTATGAGGGGCAGTCGCGGCCGCTCTCCAGCCCGGGCCCCAGCCTGCTCATCAGTGATGAGGATGACCTGGAGCAGGTGCGGATCAGTGTGCTGGCAGGGCTGCGGCACGGGCACCTGGCCCTGCTGGAGGAGCCCCAGGCCGGGGAGCCCCAGGTCCGCAAGCACTTCACGGTGGCCGAGCTGGCGGCTGGCCGTATCATTTACCAGCACGACGGCAGCGAATCCCCCCTCAATGACAACCTGGTGCTGCGGCTGGAGGATGGTGGTGCCCGGCACCATGTCGAGTTTCTCTTCCCCATCACCCTGGTGCCCACCGATGACCAGCCACCCCTGCTCAACGCCAACACGGGGCTGTCTTTGGCCGAGGGTGACGTAGCCCCCATCCCTGCCCGTGCCCTCAGCGCCACCGACATCGACTCCGACGACGCTATGCTGCGCTTCGTGCTGGAGTCTGGCCCTGCTGCAGGGCAGCTGCTGCTCCGTCAGGCCCAGCCATCCCTGGGCTGGGATGGTGAGAATGGGGGCTCCCCCTGGAGGAGGGTGCTGGGCTTGCCTGGGGACCCACCAATGTACGAGAGGCTGGTGAGTGAATGGCTGCAGCAGGACATCGTGGAAGGGAGGCTCTTCTACAGGCACCTCGGGCCCCACAGCCCTGGCCCTAAGGTGGTGCTGGACCAGTTTGTCTTTAGGGTCCAGGATGACAACGACCCGCCCAACCGCTCTGGGCCCCAGAGCTTTATGGTCCGGGTGCACCCAGTGGACCGCCTGGCCCCGGTGCTTCATGGTGGCAGCAGCCTGCGTCTGGTGGTGGCTGAGCAGCAGGTGACCCCACTGCGGAGGAAGCACCTGCGCTACACAGATCAGGACTCTGGGGACCGGGAGATCCACTACACGATCACCCAGCCCCCCACTGACACAGACTCCAACCACCCTGGGGGGGCCAAGGGCACCCGCCTGGGATCCCTGGTGTTGACCGATGACCACTCAGTGGAGGTGATGCACTTCAGCCAGGCCCAGATCAACCACCACAAGATCTCCTACCGGCCCCCACAGCAGGAGCTGGGAGTGGCTCCCCGCCTGGCCCAGTTCCAGTACCGGGTGGAGGATGCAGCTGGTAATGCTGCCCAAGGCACCTTCACCATTTACCTGCAGCCCATAGACAACCAGCCCCCTGAGATCACCAACAGCGGCTTCACTGTGCATGAGGGGGCCAGGCATGTGCTGGGCCTGGCTGAGCTGGATGCTAGCGACACTGACACTGAGCCCACTCACCTCCAGTTCACCCTGACCCAGGGTCCCCAGCATGGACAGTTGCAGCTCTCTGGGCATAGTCTGGCCATGGGAGCAGCCTTTGGCTTGGAGGACATTAAACATGGTAGGGTGGTCTATGTGCACAGTGGTACTGAGTCTCACAGTGATGCCTGCAGCCTGGATGTGAGTGATGGGGTCCATGTGGTGCCCATCACACTGAAGGTGACTGTGCACCCTGTGGATGATGAGGTGCCCACCTTACGGCTGCCCCCAGGGACACTTGGCTCCTACTTGGACGTGCTGGAGAATGGTGCTGCTGAGATCACCACTAACGTCATCCAGGGCACGGATGAGGATACAGATGATCTGATGCTGACTTTCATTGTGGAGGACCCTCCCCAACATGGGGACATCCTGGTCCAGGGAGTGCCTGCAGAGAGGTTTTCCCAGAGAGACCTGCTGGATGGGGCTGTGGTATATGCTCACACGGGTGGTGAAATAGGGCTGCTGCCCAAAGAAGATACCTTTAACCTCACTTTGTCTGACCTGTCTGAAGAGTGGAGCATTGGGGGCAATGTTGTTCGTGGAGTTTCAGTGCTGGTGACAATCCTTCCTGTTGACAGTCAAGCCCCTGAGGTTTTTGTGGGGGAACACTTAATGGTAGTGGAGGGTGACAAAAGGGTCATTACACATGCCCACTTAAGGACTGAAGATGTGGATACACCTAGTGATGATATTCTGTGCACCATAGTTGCACAGCCAACCTCCGGTTATGTAGAGAACATCTCTCCAGCCCTAGGATCTGAAAAATCCAGAGCAGGTACAGCTATAAGTGCCTTTACTTTGAAAGACGTCAGGCAAGGGCACATTTATTACGTTCAAAGCATCCATAAGGGTGTGGAGCCTGTTGAAGACAGGTTCACTTTCCGCTGCTCTGATGGCATTAACTTTTCTGAAAGGCACTTCTTCCCCATTGTCATTATCCCAACCAATGACGAAGAACCTGAAATCTTTATGCGAGAGTTTGTAGTGATGGAAGGAATGAGCCTGGTTATCGATACTCCCATCCTCAATGCAGCAGATGGGGACATCCCTGCTGATGAACTGACCTTCACTATCACTAAGTTTCCCACGCATGGCCACATTGTGAACCAGCTGATCAATGGGACAGTCTTGGTGGAGAGCTTCACCCTGGCTCAGATAACTGAGAGCTCCAGCATTATCTATGAACATGATGACTCTGAAACAAAGGAAGACAGCTTTGAGGTGAAACTCACAGATGGTAAACATGCTGTAGAGAAAACTGTGCTAATCATGGTTATTGCTGTAGATGATGAGACACCCAGAATGACCATCAATGATGGGCTGGAAGTTGAAATAGGGGAGACTAAAATCATCCACAACAGAATACTGAAGGCTACTGATCTAGATTCTGAAGACAAAACCTTGACTTACATTATAAGGTATGGTCCAGGACAAGGCCTCTTACAAAGAATAAAGCTTTCAGGTGGGGTTGAGAATATCACACTGGGAATGAACTTTACCCAAGATGAAGTGGACAGAAACTTAATTCAGTACATGCATTTTGGCCAAGAAGGTATGCGGGATCTTATCAAATTTGATGTGACAGATGGGATAAATCCTCTCATTGACCGATATTTTTATGTGACCATAGGTAGCATTGATATTGTCTTCCCAGATGTGATCAGCAAAGGGGTATCCTTGAAGGAAGGGGGAAAAGTTACACTTACCACTGATTTACTGAGCACCAGTGACTTGAATAGCCCAGATGAAAACTTGGTTTTCAGTATTACCCGGGCACCTGTTCGTGGCCATCTTGAATGTACGGATCAGTCTGGGGTGCCCATCAAAACCTTCACTCAGCTCCAGTTAGCAGGCAATAAAATCTACTACATTCACACTTCAGAAGATGAGGTGAAAATGGACAGCTTTGAGTTTGAAGTGACTGATGGTTATAACCCAGTATTTCGTACTTTCCGAATTTCCATTAGTGATGTGGATAATAAAAAGCCAGTGGTCACAATCCATAACCTGCTGGTGAGTGAAAGTGAAAATAAACTGATAACCCCCTTTGAACTGACAGTGGAAGACCAAGACACCCCTGATATGTTGCTTAAATTTATTATCACCCAAGTGCCAGTTCATGGTCAGCTCATGTTCAATAACACCAAGCCAGTTACATCCTTTACCAAACAAGATCTGAATGAAAATCTTATAAGCTACAAGCATGATGGCACAGAGTCAGCTGAAGACAGCTTCTCTTTCACTGTTACAGATGGGACACATACTGATTTCTATGTCTTCCCTGACACTGTGTTTGAAACAAGGAAACCCCAAACAATGAACATTCGGATAATGGCTGTGGACAATAGTGTACCCCAAATTGTAGTAAATAAGGGTGCCCCTTCTCTCCGTGTTTTGGCCACTGGCCACTTGGGTTTTATGATTACCAACAAAGTATTCAAAGTGGAAGACAGGGACAGCTTGCACGTTACCCTCAAGATCAGGATCACAGAGGCTCCTCACCATGGCTTCCTGATCCACCTGGGAAAAGGCAACCATAGTATCACTCAGTTCACACAAGGTATTTCCATGTCTGGTACTCTGTCTTTAGAGCATTGGAAACATGCATGCAGGAATGAAGCATACTTAATTCTGAAATAATTGATCCCAGAAAGAGCTTGTTTACAGCATTAAGGGCCTGATTCTTTTTTTTTTTTTTTTTTTTTTTTTAAATGTATATTTGTGGTAGTGTCCAGGCTTCAGCAGAGAACAGCTACAAACCAAATGAGAGAGACCGGGTGGGTGAGGTAATATCCCACGATATTAGAGAGGCAATGTAGGTGAGGTAATATTTTTTTGTTGGACCAACTTCTGTTCGTGAAAGCGACAGGCTTTCAAGCTACACAGCTGAAGAGCTCTGTGTAGCTCAAAAGCTTGTCTCTTTCACTAATAGACATTGGCTCAAAAAAAGATATTGCCTCACCTGCCTTGTCTCTCTAATATCGAGGGGCCAGCCCGGCTACAACAACACTGCAGACAAAAACAGAATAAGACAGTCCTTGCCCTGAAGATTTTACAATTTAATTCTGCATCCTGTATTCATGTTGAGTATCAGTTACTCAAGGGCTTAGTCTAGCTACTCAACATGAGTACAGGTTACAGGATTGGTCCATAAAACATTAGACACTCTCAACTTTTTTTTTTTTTTTTTTCAAATTGTTTTCCTTAGAAAATAATAATAGTTGACTGCTCCATTAGTAATTATCCTAGCATATTTAAGGTTCTTGTCATGTACTGCCTGGATGCACTTTACATAGTTTAAAATTATCCCTAAGCCCAGGGAGCAAATATCTCATGACTGCCTTACTGCCTTAATTGCACAAACTTTAAATCACAAAGTCTCTGTGGTAAAATAAGAGGTAATGTTAAATATTTTAAATTATGTTGATGCTTGCTACTTAATTTTTTTAAACTGTACTAGGTGGCATAGTTAGGATGGAAACCACATATGTTATATGCACTGAAATAAAGCCTTAAAACAAGGCTGTGTAATAACCTCCTTGAGTCAGAAAGGGTGTATTATCTATCCACTGGGGAGCTTTCAGTATTATGTTATTAATTAATAGCTGGCTGAGTAAAAGTGAAATGGTGCTTCATGGAGCCTTAGTTGTAGTGAGTTTGTTTGCTCGAGATGCAAATCCAGCGAACAGACCCCACAAACCTTACCACTGGCATTCAGTCAAAATATGTATCCCAAGAGTTGCAGTGATAGGCAAACCTTAAAAAAAAAAAAAAAAAAAAAAAAAAAAAAAAAGAAAAGCCCCAAATCATTGCAATATGGCAGGAAATTCAAGCTCCCTAAACTGTGGGAACCAACACAGCTGATGTATAAAGAAACATTCCTAATGATGTTGTGTTAGGACCTTTTGAAGTGGTGAGTATCAGGGAGAAGTACAGAGGAATAGGGAGTGTGCACTCCTGAGTGGAAATATTCGTTTTTAAGGGCCTTGTCTTACATTTGAAATAGACTGGGTCATGTGTATTCCTTGGAGCAAACCACAGTACAGCATTCCAGATAAGCAAAGAGGCTCATTTGTGAGAATACTGACAGCTTGTTACTGCCTGCCACTTGGTCGGCCCACCCACCTTGTTTAACAGATGTGCAGCCCTCTGGCTGCTACATTCTGCATAGCAGAAGAATGGACCATGTTGGAGGAAGAGATGGGATGTGTAAGAGGCCAAGCAGTGAAACTCTGCATGCTGTACTCAGCAACATGTAGAATCCTGGTGCCATATAAATGATTAATTACCTAATCCTAATTCAGACATTTGCAACTATTGGAGTTACTTCCCTCCACATTTCCCCGCAGTACACCCATACTACGGTGTGTCTGCACCTGGGCTTTTCTGCCAAAAATTTTCCACTGTTGCTATCAGCTGCTGTTTCCAACAGCAGTGCTGATGGTGGTAGTGCTAGTGTAGTTAAGGCTTCAATCAGGCACCAGTGTTTTTAAGTGTACTGTGACTGTCTCTGCTCAGAGCAGGTTTATATAACATATTTATTAAAATGCCAGTGGCCTCCAGCACCTTGTCTGCAGTAGTCTACCACTGGTAGTAGGAGAAGAAGAAGGAAAAAAAAAAAAGCCTAGGACAGACTAGGTCATTTAGGCATGTAGAACAGTCATAGCAAGGAGAAGCATGTGCTTCCAAGAGGAGGGAGGCAAACCTGGCAGGTACCTTCAGGTGAAGGAGTAAAGAACAGGGGAGCAGGATGTATCGGTTGGGGAAGGTAGCAGTTTTGGGGAGAAAAGGAGCAGTCCTCCACCAGGGCAGTGGAAGAAACTCTAGGCAGGGGAGGAACTCCTGGTTAGGGGCAGCAGTCTTGCAAAATTGGAAGGTCCTAGTCAAGGGCAAGTACAGCCCCCCCCCCCCCCAAGTGAAGAAGGGTGACATCAGCCCTGCTGGGAAGAGGGAAAGGGAAAAAGGCTCCACTTACAGGAAGCTGCAGGAGTATTAGTAGGGCAAACCTGGAGGTGGAAGCTGTGGATGAAAGATCATTTGCCCCAGATCCCCTCTTCACCATATCTCTTACTGGGTGTATGGAGAGGGTTATCAGTGCTGGGAGCTACAACTTCTTAGCTAGGCTTAGAAAGTTTAAGTTTCAGCAGGTAGTGAGAGAAGCTTACTCAGTCCTGTAGATTGAGGAGCCTGTACAGAATTCTGGGCCCAATTTGCTGAGGCCCTGCACCTTGTGTACCCATTACACTGGCCTGAAGCATGTAAAACATTACCAGATCCAGAATGGGTAGCCTTTTACACCCTGTTCACTCACTGGTATAAATGATTACACAACATGCAAGGCAACAGCCTTTCTTCTTGTTGGACCTTTCCCATCTTTGGGGACCACTGTGAGTACAGCCCCCCCCCTTTTTTTTTTGACTGTCAAGAGTCAATTTTGACAGTGGGAGTTTCCTGTTACTGACTCCATGAGTCTCCTACTGCCATCTATCTATTTCTTTTTGTATCTTACATCTTTTCCCTTTTTAAGGGCCCCATCCTGCAACATACAGAGAACCTCCTATGAGGAGCTGAATGCCCTCATCGTTCATGAATGTCACTGGGTGCTGATAAAGCTCAGCCTCTTACAGGAGGTATGCAGCAGTTGGAAGGCTCTGGTCCTAACCCCTCTCCCTTACTCTCCCCCCCCCCGCCCCCAAAGGGCCATTTTATTGCCATGAGTCCTAGCCTTAGAGCTTTAGCTACTGGATGGTGAACCAAGCATGGGGGAAGACACTTCTGCCCACATTGTTTTCCCATCCCTAAGATGGTGCCTCCATAACTGTATTAATGAACAGACTAATTTCATAGAAAGAGAGAACTCCTCTGATTTGAGATCCACTGTGCTTTAGCAGCAACTGCCCCAGTGGGGAAAAATGTTAGCCACACAATAACTTTTTGTTTACTGTTTGGGAAGGCCACTTTTTCCATAGCTGCTAATATTTTACCAAATACTGAAAAGAAAATCACCCAAATATGTCAGATAAACCACAAACTCCAATTGAAAATTCCAGAGCAGTAATTGGACATACCACATACTAGAGGAGTTTGCACTGACAGTTGATGATCCGGTTCAGGTTTTGTCCCTGCATTATATCTTCCTTTGCTCAGATACAGAATATGGGTTGGTTTGGGTTACTAATGGAAGTTAGATATTTTTTGTTAGGTTTACATTAGGTAGCATCTTGCTCACATGAGTAGACAGTGGACTTAATTGGGATACAGTGGGGTGCTGGTCCATGTCTGGGGCCCCTACGCACTAAAATAATACAAATATTAATTACTCGCATGGGTAAATTACAAGTTAGCAGAGTTGAGCCCCAGGGTAATAAGTTCCAAGATTTTGCAAGCATACAGGATTGCTTCTTGCTCTCGCTTCCTCCATATGCTTATAAATATTAATGTTGTATAAAGAAGAAAAAAGGACAGCAAGATAGAAGGATCAAATGTTCCCCAAACAGGCCCAACTATTAAGTAACATTTGAAAATGTATAATAAAACTATTTTCTATTACTCAAGTTGTTTCAACTTCAAAGCATTACATTCTGATGCTTTATTTATTTATTTTTTCTTTTCTCCATTTACTTTCACATAGCTTGCCTTAGGCTTGCAAGGATTTTAAAGGTGGAGAATGTACGACAACAAAAATCCCTCCCTAGCCAGTAATTTCAAACTCTCTCTTAGTTCTACTGAGGACAAAAATATTTACTAAGAAAATTGCTTATGCATAATCGCACAGCACTCATCTCTGCAAGTTAGGGCTGGAATTTGTTCATGGAAGATATTTATTAAGATTAGATAATTGACTATGAACAGGGGAACTCTATTAATGAACTGCCAAGTCTTTTCCATTAAGGAGAATAAAATGTATGTAGCTTTTAATTAGCTACTGTTTTTCAGTGTTTTGAACATGCATACTGCTATATAAGTGCTAAGTGTTATTTTGGGGCCTACTCAATCCAATTTGGTTAGCTTTGATTATGAAGGGCAAGAGTATGACCTGCAGCTCTATGAGTATGCCAGTGAGTGAAAGCAAAAGAAGCCCATTTTACAATTGTATACAAAAATAGGGCACAATCCTCTGGGACACATAGTATCCCAAAGGGGCCAGTGAGGAGGGCTGATCCGTTGCCTGGTCTCTAACTAATACACCTGCCAACGGATCTGGCCCTGTGCATGGGATTTAGTGAATGTGCTGCAATCAAGATTCTTCATCAAAATTCCTCCCTGAACTCCCCCTGGGGTGGGGTGGCTCCACACCTTCCCCTGTTGAGGCAAGTGCTTTGGAAGACATTCTCTCTCTCTCAAAAAAAATAAAATAAAAGTACATTATTGGGGAAAAAACTCATGATAGTCAAATGAGTTTGGCATAATTTTAACTGGGAAATCAAATTTCTAATCTTGTGTGGCTAACAGATTTATGTAATCCTGGCCAAAGACAAAGCTATAGGATTGCAGATCAGGCCACAATTCCAGTAATTGTTCAGCAATAGTTTAGCTGAGTTTGCAGTCACAAAGGACTGCATTACTGCTTGCAACTAAGAAAGTGCTAGTGTAATCAAATGAGCTATGGAAGGACAATGTAGGTTAGCTCAAATAACGCTAATATGTGTTTAACAAACACAAAGAAAGACATCCATATAGGATACTTTATCTAAATATAAAATTTTGGTAGATGTTATTGTTTTAGGAGCTGATCCTGCAAATCTTTACTTGAGTGCTTGGCTTTATGCATGTTAGTTCGATTGACTTTAATAGGACTACTTGTATGTGTAAAGTTAAGCACTTGTGTAAGTGTTTGTTCGCAGGATCAGAGTTTTAATTTTTTGCCACATTGACATGAGGATATTCACTTGCAACCTCTTTATTACTCCAGGAGTTCTTTGTTTAAAAGAAAGTAAAAAATATGTACTAAAGATAATTATTTAACATAAGATACATGTCTGGTTTTTGAACTATTATGCAGAGGGACACACAACCTCTAACAAAAATGCTTTTGACATGTTTTTACCAACCAATACACATGTCCTGACTTGTGGGGAGAATCTGTATGATACTTGAGTTCCACTTAAATGCTATTACTTTCTAAAGTTTTGTCTAAAATTGTTCATGATATGATGCCCTATATGGTTGGGAGAAACAAAGGATTTCTCTTTCAAAGTAAGTGACAAGGACAAGTTTGTATTTACTAAAGAATTCATGTCACCGCATAAAGAAACTAGAAAACCCATATTAACAAATAACTGTTTTGCCTTTTGCTTTTTTCTCTTCTATTTATTTTGCTGCAACTGATGCTCCAACATCTATTAAACTAAATAAGTTGAATTCTCTCTTACTTCATTTAACTGAATTTGTCTAGGTTTTTCAGTGCATCACTAGTGTCTGAGTACCTCTGTTTGTGATGGCTCAGTTATAAAGATTGTAAACCATATTCGGTAGAGTAGATGATCTGTAGGAAGGATGGTTTAGTGACAAGGGCACTGAACTGGGATTCAAAGGACTTGGTTGGTTTCACTTCAGTTTGGTATTGTGTAAGTAAGGGCAGAATTTGGCTTCATGGTTCCTGTTTGACATCAAACACATTGCATACAGACATGTTTGAATTCAGTGCAATAATTAAAATGAAAAAAGCAAGTTTTACCAGAAATAAATAAGGAAAAACATGAAATAATGCAATTAAAATATAGCATAGAATAATTCCTAGTTTTATTTTAAAGTTTTTATAGTTTAATAAAAGCTTGTTCTAAGAGTAAATTCAGAGGATGGATTTGAAAGAGGTAGGCAAGTAACATGAGTTCTAGCATCAGTAACCTTGTTGTTATTGACATTCCTATATTGTGCACTTTTAGGTCACAATAATCTATCTTGGCTCCTTCATTCTCTTTTAGTCTATGAAGTGCACCTCCTTGCAACAGCATTCATTAGTGGTGGTAAGCCATGGCAATAGGTTTCCTTTGAGTGTCAAGATTTTCCCTAGTTGTACAACCAGCAAGATTGATCCCTTTTCTCCTTTTTTATTGTCTAAATTGTTGCTGGACAGCTTATTGATCCAGAAAACCAGTGTTATACAGTGGTCTGAATGACCGGGCCGGCTCCAGGCACCAGCCGAGCAAGCTGGTGCTTGGGGTGGCAGATTGAATGAGGCGGCATTCCGCCCAGTCCTAGGGCGACATGGCCGCTTTTTTTGTTGTTGTTGTTCTGCTCCGGCCGCCCTGTAGGGGGCGGCGGTGCAGAGGATGGGAGCGCCCTGCAGCAAGCCCGGCAGGGCAGTCCTTGTCCTTCCCTCCCCGCCGACCTGAGTGGAGCCCTCCCTGCAGGCAGCAGGCGGCGTGGTGGGAGGGGCTGCATGGCAGCGCCCCGCTGTAGCCCTGACCGCCCCCCTTCTCTCTCTCTCCCACCCGCTCCCACCCCCTCCCTCTCCCCCCTGCTAGCTGGTGCCCCTGCACCCGTACTCCAGCGCACAGATCACTGTTTTGTTTTGTTTTTTGCTTTGCTGTTCTGGCCGCCCCGTTTTTTTTTTTTTTTGCTTGGGGTGGCCAAAAAGCCAGAGCCGGCCCTGCTGAATGATCATGCTTGACACACCTCATGTAACTGTAGAGGGCACTAATTCTGTAAGTTAGCATATGTTTCAGAATGAGTGGCACTGGCAAGGCACTCAGGACCAGTTCTGCAACCTTTATCTGTGTTGAGTAGAACCATATTCTAGACTACTTACAGAGTGAGGTACTAGTCAGCATAAGTAACAGTAGCAGAATCAGGCCCTTAGTGATGATTTCAGCTGAACAAAGTGCTACACAAAAACAAAACACCCCCCGCCCCGCATGTAAAACCCTCACCATTGACCATACCTTCTTACCAGCACTCATAACACACATGTATGCATATTTTCTCCGGGTTCTGTTTATCAAATATATATAAATAGGAAAAAGCAGTGAACTTTGTTTTGTAAAACATGCAGTCCATTAATACTGAAATCCTCTGACTCTAACAGTATGTCTAGTGTAAGCCTAGGCTTCTGTTTGAACTCAGACTCAACCCCCCTTCCATGTACACATAAATCATGCTAACACAGGGCTCAGACCCAGGGTCCCAGGACCCCACGGGGCTGGAGGGTCCAAGCCTGAGTCAAGCCAGGACCTATTGTTCAAACCGTATTGCTTTGCAGTGTAGACATGGCCGCACTGGACTCGTGCTCTGGGAGTCTGCCAAAAGTATCCCACAATCCCCTGGGCTGATTTTCTTTGTCTTCTGGACAGTAAAGTTTGGTGGACAGTCAAGTTTTCCCACAGAGCCCCACAAGTAAAGGGCAAGAATTGGCCAAATTTTGGGAGGGTGCTAGGAAATCTGGGATGTGGGTGGTTGGACTCGGGGCTAGACAATGCATTGTAGACTCTGGAGCCCCAGATTGGGACCCAAGGTTCAACAATTCCTAGCCTGGGGTTAAAAATGAGTGTAGATGCTCAAGCCCTATGTTAACAAACCCAGTGTCTCCTCAGTCTGGATTAACATTGCAGTTTAGACATAACCTAATAGTGAAGTCAGACCTCTGATGAACAAATTAATGATAATTGTTAAGTGTTCCTATTCAAACTGTTTCTGTTTACATTTAAGTTAAAATGTGTTTGTTTTGACATTTTCCAGCTGATATTGATGACATGAAGATATGCTATGTTTTAAGAGAAGGTGAAAATGCCACAAGTGACCTTTTCCATTTTACTGTTGAAGATGGTGGTAAGTATTCAACTTCTAAAACAGCTTTCTGTGGGTTGAACTACCTTGTGCAGATGTTTAGGTTAATTACAGGAAGCTTGTGTAAGTTGTTACTTCACCAGCTTCTGTGCTTTTCAGTACTGTGGACTATTATTATTGTGGCTACAAAAAGTTGTTTTGAAGGAATGGTAACTATATTCAATGTGAAAATACTTATACTACTATGATAAAAGGATGAAATCCTCAAATCCCACATAAAGCTCAAGTTATGGGGCTTTATGCAGTTTTCCTGCGTATCCCCAACCCAGACTCATAGTTGCAGCATAATATCTCTGCAATTACTGCACTGTCTTGTGAGCGGCAGTAATGGCTGCTGTACCTTAGAAGCCCCATGTTGCGGTTCCTGACCACGAGGCCCAATACCTCTCTGCGCACTCCCCATCAGTACCCAGCCCAAGCCGGGGAAGCTAATGATTCAACCAGCGAACCAAATTTGGTGATGAATCCTGGTCACATGCCACCTGAAGCATGTTGCGCATATGCTAAGAAGAATATTAGGAGCCATCGTGGACCTAATCCTTTCAGCACACAGGTCGTGTGGAGTCCCCGTTCTGCGTATCCTTTCTGTCAAATCCATTGGGGTTTGGTCACATGCAAGGCCTTACTCAGGGTGATTAGTAACAGATGAATTTCAATAATTGAGACTTTGGAGGCAGGGGGAAAATGTTTCTATTTGAAATATATCTAACAGTTGCTCTTCAGCAAAAATGATTTACCAGAACAAAACAAATATTGATAAAGATTTTAGAAACAATATGTGTGAACATGGCTAACTTTTTATCAGAGAGTTACATTTTAAGAAACGACCAGAGATCTTTCTAGGTGTAGATGTCCCTCTGGCTTGGTAGGTGATTGCTAAGTTAGGATGCTTTAGTATATTTTTCAATAAATTAAATTGCTTTATGTCTAAGCAAGTTTTAATTAGTTTAATTTAACACTAAAATCTCTTTTCAAGAACAAAGCTATTTTGAGCTGGATTGTGATCAGCCCTTGTGTGTCCCCCCCTCCCACACACACTCAAAGACAAGAAGCACCATCCATCTAACAACCAATTGCAATAGCAGTCTCTGTGAGCAGAAACTGCTCAGCTCACCCTCTCCCTAGTTAGCAAATTGCCCCAAAGGAGGTTGGCAATAGCCCTGAGCCCATCCTCGCTGGCCTGTGGAGTGGGGCAATGCACTGGGAGTGGGGCGCTCTACGCCATCCTTCTGAATGGCACAGAGTGTACCCCCTCCTGTGTGCCAGGGATCTGTCTAAGAGATGATGTCTCCTGAGGCACAAATCAGGCTCTTGGAATTAGAGGCCGCTTTTCAAAATGTGATTGCTAATCTGTACTGGCCCATTGACACCAAGCTGAATTAATTATTTGTGGCATCCAGGCTTATTTTCCCAAAATATCTTAATTAAACCAGTACCTAGATCAGGGAAATGAAAGGGTAAGTACACATATGTGTATGAAACACTGTGTGAAATATTTTGCATGCAATGCCATAGTATTGTTATGGCAAGAGTCACCAAATGTCGTTACACGGAATCTCCCAAGTTCTTTTTCTTAATGTGTGAGCTCCAGTGTTAGGAAGACTAGCAATATGGTGGTATTAGTTTTGTTACAGAAGGCTCTGAGTAGAGGGAGCTATGTGAGCAGCTGGAGAGAGAGTTTTTTTTTCCTCTTACTTAATTGGCCTCTCAGAGTTGGTAAGACAACTCCCACCTGTTCATGCTCTCTGTATGTGTGTATATATATCTCCTCAATATTTATTCCACTCTATATGCATCCGAAGAAGTGGGCTGTAGTCCACGAACGCTTATGCTCTAATAAATTTGTTAGTCTCTAAGGTGCCACAAGTGCTCCTTTTCTTTGCCTTGGCCTGTGATTAGAGTCAGTTCTTGAAACAAATTTGCTCCCTAGGACATGGGCAAGGCTTCCTGATGGCCAGATCGGCCTCTGTAGTGTTTGGCCACTTCTGTTGGTGTATATGTGTAGCTAAAACAAGGTACACATAGCATACACCCAGACTCCATGTCACTGATTTTTCTTTTACTGGGAAGCTAGCTTGCCAAAGTCCTGGACATCTGCTGCCACTTGGCAGAGGGGCAACAGTATTTATTGTGTCCAATTGTAACCTGTAATAGTATGAGATTTTTTTCATAATAAGAAAAGGAATCATTCTACTTCAAAGCTGATTGTTGATTTTCTAACCCTTTGGGTATTTTCAACAGAGCTCTACCAGATACATTATCATATTGCACATACCTTACCTAGGTGGTAAGGTAACACTAACATTAATGTTGTAGTCTTTATTTAAACCATGGAAAACATTGAGTTGTATTGTATTTCAACATATTTTGTGAGAAATGGTTGGCTAAAGAACTTGGAAGGGATGAAATTTGGGACTGAGACACTAATAGTTTTCTTTGTTTGGAATAATAACTAAATTATACTAGCAGGCTCTTCAGGATCTATAATTTCATGTGAGAAAAAAGCAGAAACTTGCCTTTCTAAATTTCACTCTTCCTCAAAAAGACATCAAAGCCTCTGTTGCGCAGGTCACGTAGGTTTTTTGGCCGAATGTCAGTGATGCAGAGACATTTGTTTCTATGTTCTTGATGCAAAGCCAGCTATTTCTGAGAGAATAAACACAACATTAAGGAGTGAAAGATTCAGTACAGAATACCCAAACCCACAATAGAATTATATATGACATGCTTCAATTTTCTCCTGTCTTGATTTGTCTCCTGAATTAGCATTGCTTTTTGAAATCTTGCAGTAGTAAACAAGGTTGTGATATCTACTGTACATTACCTAAAGGTGTAAAATAAGTAATTCACTCTTTCTGTGGGAACCCTTAACTCTGGTTGAGTTGAACTACAGTGAAATCAGTCAGAATATGACGTGATCAAAGAATGAATGTTTGTTGAAATTACTCCATAAATATTATTTTAGGTAAGTCAAAAGCTGTATTGAACAAACACTTTCAAAAGTGATATTCTACTAAAGGTGGAGCAGAGTTGTGCTTACTATGTTTGGGAATTCTTTGGAGCAGTCTTTTAAGACAGCAAGTTGCTTTATAAGGATGGTTTCTTGGACAAATTTCACTATTCTTAGAACAGGAAATAACTACTATCTCAGATATTATGTGGTAACTGTATTGAGATTTTAATGGTGGTAACTTCACGTTTTCCGATGTACTGTTCTGTCCTGTATTGGGATCTGCTGGTACATACCCCTATGCCTGTGTGAAGTCCCATTGACATTAATATGGGTCCACATTGGTGCTGGGGAGCCATGCTTGCTGAGCCTGGTGCAGAAACTGGGCTTTGATTATGTATGGGTGGCACAAGAGCCACACTTACTTTTTTCTTTTAATCATGCACACTGTAGTGTTAGGTTGAAAAAAGAAAAAAAAAAGTTGGAAAAATCCTCCTTTTCATATGAGCAAACCTTTAAATGTAGTGAATTTTGAATCTTAACTGCCTGGAATCCTTTGTCATGTTAATATTAACAACAAAGGAACCAATATTACCAGAAAGCAGGAAAGAACACAGGAGGCAGAAGTGGCAATGTTAGGAAGAAATGGAAATCCAGGGTGATGGCTGAACTCCTGGACTTTACCCATGTTGTTGTGAGTACATGTTTATGGGATGTACAGTCACAAGCTCTTCAGAGCCTCCTGTAGTACATAAGTATATTTATTGGCTTGAGGATGGAGATTCAACCTTAACTCAAAATGTCTGAGCCTTTAATTGGTTTAAGACAGACTCTTTGTGTAGTTTATACATAGTATAATAGATTTATGATAGGCTTTAATAAGTATGGCAACTTTACAGTGTTAAAGAAGTCAAGTCAGCTTGATACATGGTGCCTTCTGTATATGTGTAGAGTTAGCATTTCAACTGTGCAAAATGGCACTAATCCATTTGGAATGAAAGTTAATGCACAAATTTGTTTCAGTGCATTGAAACCCTGTTCCCCTCGCAGAAAATTCCACACCATATCCCCTTATCCACTATGTGAAGCATTCTTGCTTCATAGATGAGAAATGACTGAAGTAAATACATGGCTGAAATCTAAGGACCCTATTCTACCTTCATTTTATGCCCAGTGTGATTCAGATTTATTTTATGTAATCTTAATGAGAATGTGGAACTAAATGTCTGTCTTGTTCAATCTATGAAAAATTGTCATTTTCCTCTTGGAGTTTGGTGCATGTCTCAAGAAACATGAAACTAGTTCAGATGGGTTACACTGACTTTATGGGCAGATTCTGCTGCTAGTGCAGAGCAAAATATACTCCAACATCTGGAACCATAATGTCAAAGTATTGCACAGACCTTAACTAATTCATCCTCAAATACCTCTGTAAGATGAGGAAAAATCACTTAACAGATGAGGAAGAACATTGATAGAAAAGTTGTCGTATGCCCAGAGTCGCACAGCCAAGAATGCTAGAGCTAATACTGGAGTACAGGCGTTGTTTGATCCCAATCCTGTACTCATTCCCTCAGACAGTGCTGGCAGTAGAAAATCAAAAGCTTCTTTTTTATCAGTGCCACCAGGAAGTGCATAGCTTCATTTTTTTGCACATAAAATTATCCTTTCTATTTTGATATGACAGATACCTTTGAAACATTTAAGGCCAGATCTTAACCTGGTATAAATTAACGTAACACCATTCACTTCAGTGGAAGTGCCTTGACTTACACTTGCTCTGAATCTGGCCCCAGTACATGTTACATCTGGGGACCCTGTTGCTGAGTCTTTCATCTCTTGTCTGGCCCTTTTAATGTCAGTGGTTTTCGGTTTGTTTCCTCCTCTTCTTTCTCTGCAAGCCATCTGGTGCTCAGAGCACTTAAGAACAGAACTGAGTTCCTGGTTGGAGGGATTCAGGTGGTACGTCTCAACTAGACCTGGTCGTGAATTTTTCGATGAAATGTGTTTTATCAGAAAATGCTGACTTGACAAAGCTGAAACTTTTTGTGGGAAAGGGGCTGGTTCTGAGGAATTTCCTGTTTAAAAATAATTGGGGGGGGGGGTTTGAAAATGCCAAAACAGAGTTTTTCAACAATTTCAAGAAAGTTCAATTTTTCAATTAAAAATAACTTTATTTCAAAATGTAAGCTAATTTATAGTAAAAATGTAAAAAGATGATGTTGAAATTAAACAGAATGCTTCAAAATTATCAAAACAGAACATTTTGATTGACCCAATAAACATTTTTTTATTTTTTTATTTTTGGATCTCAAAATGTTTTCAAGATTGACTTGTCCTGATTTGAAATGGGAACACTTTTCAAAATCTCAATGTCTCATGGGATGGGTAAACTGTTTCCTGCTTACTCCTAGTCTCAACAGTAATCCTCACCCCTAGACTGCAGTTTGGAGTCTGTCAGAACTGCTTCTTAAGGAGTCCCATCCTTCCTGAGCAGCGATATGGTGCCTTGAGGGTGGAATGATTTTGAATGAGGAAACAAAGATTCATATGGTTGTAACAGGAATGCTGAGGATCCCCAGTGAAGGAGAGAAACAAGAATCTGTGATTAGGGCTCTTTTGAGCAATCTTTCTGTCTTTAAGCCAAAGCCTGGGAAAGCCCAGGCTCGCTGAAAATGGCGATTTACATCATTAGATAAATATCACTTGAACGCTTCATTTCAGATCCCTAAATACCTTAACACTGCAGCACACTTTCCTGATTTACCACTTGGTTAAATCCTCACAGAATCAAGGAACCTTTCAAAGATAGTTTTAAATGCTTAATTTACAGACTTAACTTCTGGGTAAACTTGATAGGCAGTTTCCATATATGTTTATACAAGAAATGATGTTAATAAAAGAAACCCATGTCTACTACTTAAAGCAATCTTCCGTTATTATACCTTATAAAGTATCGCTATTTTGTCTGGGTCATATTCCTTGTTTATATAAACATTGCATAAAACATTTTTGGAATTTCAATCCCTCCTCCCTCCCCAGTTTGTTCATTTCAGAGAGAGAGAGAGAGAGAGTAAGCGATCAGTGTGGTGTTCCTGGATGTAATTATAGTGTTAAAACAGGTGTCAGTGCTATTTCTTTGAAGCCACGACACTGATGTGGCTTCCAGTATGTAGTATAATAATTTAGGAACAGAAGTTTTGGAGTTGTATCAAAATATCTGGCAGTTCTTAAAAAATCAATGTACTAAAATAACGTTAAGAATTATTTGGAGTAGCCTTGCACGAACTCTCTTGTGGGATTTGGGAATGTCAGTTATGAAAGGAAAGTTCAATTACATTTATCTTTGACACTAAAAACTGGGGCATCCTGGGTTATGCTAGTGGTACCTTTCATCACGTGGGCTGTGTCTAGACTGGAATAAAACACCTGCAGCACCGACTCTCAGGGCACCGGACTGTTGACTCGGGCTCACGGGGCTTGGGCTCCGGGGCTAAAAATTGCAGTGTAGGCATTTAGGCTGAGCCCTACCCCAAATGTCTATATGACAATTTTTAGCCCCACAACCTGTGCCCCATGGGCCCAAGTCAATTGAACAGGTCAGCTGCGGCTATGCTGTGGGCCTTTTATTGCAGGGTAGATGTTCTCTTGGTGACGACTGAATAGGATTCTGATCTATTGCCAGTCTTGTTGCAGCTGTTTTGGTGTCCAGACAATTTTCCACATACCACACTTCTCACTGTAAGCTTTACCAGAAGATTTAAATAGTAGCTTGACACTACAGTATAAAAAAATCTTTTTTGTAACTGAATCATTGGGGGTTTTTTTTGGTCATTACTTTAGGGGGCTGGACAGTCAAAGCTAAATGAAGAGCTATGTAGAAAAACATAAAGAATAAGAGAGGTTCCATGCCCTTTGTCAGCAGGTGATTACAATGAGAAATGTAGAGGGCTCAATCCAGCTCCCATTAGTGGAAAGACTCCCATTGATTTCAGTAGGAGTTGGATTGGTTCTGTTATGTTTAGCTCTTTTAGAGCCACGTTTTGCTTGCCTTGCTCACCTGAGTAGGCCCACTGATTTCATCGGGAGGACTCTGGTGAGTGAAGTAAGCAAGATTTGACTCAGATAATGCTCTGTATGCTCAAGTTCTGTGCAAACATGAACTACTTAACAGGGCTGGCCTTAGGTGTTTTGCTGCCAGTATGAAAAATGTGTTTGCTGTCCTCTGAGTAGCTGAGTTAAAAAACAAACAAACCCAATGACAACAACAAACAGCGGGGCAAAAGAATAAATAAATAAATAACGTGGCAGGCAGGGGGGGAGGCAATTGGAACAGCAGAACCAAAAAGGGGAGGGGGAAGGGGGAAAGGCCAAGTGATGAGGCAACTCCATGAAAGCAGGCTGTCCTGAGTGCATGCTCCTTAGTTACCTAATGTAAAAAAATAAGCACTGACTTGTTTGTTATTATGCATAAAAAGGCATGGATAACAGTAAAAATAATAAAAGCAATAGTCAGTAAAGTGAGGTCCAAGTACAAGTGTTAAGAGATTAAGGAGAAACATTAGATTTAAAGTGAAAAACGGAGGACTCTAGGAGATCAAATGGATTGCTGGTGACATGAGAATTTACAGAAAGACACTAATGCTTAAAAGGAGTTATAATAAAGCTGTGCAATAATACTAGGGCTTGGATACAAACATGTTTGACTGAGGCAGCCTAAATAGGTGCTAGAGAAACATGACAAGCTCCATCCTTTCCTTGGTCACTGAATAATAGCTCAGGCAATTTGGTTGCACAGTATACTACACTGAAGGGTACACAATGGAACTATGACTATTATTCTTATTTATAGATTTATTCATCATTTAATAACACCGGATCCCTGAATTCCGCCCATAATAATTTGCCAAATTCTGCATCTACAGAAGATGTTAACCCAGAAAGTTTAGTCTTATATTGGGTGCATCTGGCCTTTCTGAAAAGTTGTATACAACTCCTCGCTTAATGTTGTAGTTATGTTCCTAAAAAATGCGACTTTAAGCGAAACCATGTTAAGCGAATCCAATCCCCCCATAAGAATGAATGTAAATAGGGGGGGTGTTAGGTTCCAGGGAATTTTTTTTCACCAGACAAAAGACTATATATATATCCACACACACAGTGTAAGTTTTAAACAAGCAATTTAATAATGGTACACAGCGATGAAGATTGTGAAGCTTGGTTGAGGTGGTGAAGTCAGGGTGGGATATTTCCCAGGGAATGCCTTACTGCTAAATGATGAGGCTCTGCTGAGCCCTCAAGGGTTAACACATTGTTGTTAATGTAGCCTCACACTCTACAAGGCAGCATGAATAGAGGGAGGGGAGACAGCATGACAGACAGAGACACACACCTGTGAGAGAGAGAGTGAGAGATGCCCCTTTAAGTACGCTGACCCCACTCTAAGTACATTGCCTTTTTAGATCAGGAAGTTGAGACAGCCGCTGTGGCCAGCAAGCTCCCTCCGTCCCGAGCCCTGTCGTGTCCCCTGCTCTATGGAGGTGGGGTAAGCGGGTGGCAGGAGCAGGGGGGAGGGGGACACCCTGATATTAGCCCCCCTCTTCTTTCCCCCCCCCCCAACAAGCAGGAGGTTCCCGGGAGCAGCTCCGAGGCAGAGGGCAGGAGCAGCACATGGCAGTGTGGGGAGGGACAGCTGAACTGCCAGCAATTGATACCCTTCTGGGCGGCTGCCGCACGGGGAACTTAGGGGAGCGGGGAGCTGATAGAGGGCCTGCCAGTCCACCCTGGTTCAAGCCCCCACCAGCTAGCTGCAACGGGCTGCTCTTTCTGCAAGCAGTGGACAAAGCAGGCAGCTGCCAAACGGCGTTATAAGGGAACATTGCGCGACTTTAAACGAGCATGTTCCCTAATTGATCAGCAACGTAACAATGGAACAATGTTAACTAGAATGACTTTAAGTGAGGAGTTACTGTATATGCAATCTGATTTTATATAGGTTAACTTCAGAGCTATGTTAGAATTGTTTTCTGACAAACAAAGCTAGTGATTCTTGATCTACTGGAGAACATTAAAACATGAGATATCTTAATTTAAATAATATAAGTATCTATTGGCATTAAACAATTACAGCACCTGCTTCTTAAATGAAACATATTTATCTTTTGCCATCATAATAATCCTTCTTTCTGGCAGTTTAACAGCGTATTAGCAAAGACCATATGATGGGTTTTATTGCTTCTTTATATTCAAATTCTTATTTGTGTTGCATCATGTGACTTACTGACTCCATGAATTGACTCCTCCCTGGTCAGCTTCCCAACTCAGCTCTGTGGAAGGCACTTTGGCAGGAGTTTTGAATATGATGTAGCGGAGCCTGAAGCTTACAGCCTTTTAGCGAGAGGATGGATTAGCGCTGCTGTTTGGAAAGACACCAGCTATCGGCCTGAGGAAAAGGAACCGGATTCTGTAGGTGGTCTTGCTCCTAGGCTTTCAGATGGCAAACACTCACTGTGATGTGAAGGAGGAGTGATGATGTCCATGCTAAAAGTCAGCCTTTGTTGCATGTAGGGCTTAAAATACAGGGCTTCTGTAGAAGAAAAAGACATTACTCATAAAGGCACAAGACCTCTTGCTTCTGTGGTCCTGGATATTTGTGCCCAGTTGGCTTTCTGAACCTGCTGTATCCCTGCCTCTGTGGGAAGTTAAGACACAAGGATGGCAGTCATGAAGAATCGGGGAGACTTCATAATAGAAAGGCATAATGTCTGCAAAGATATTAAATGACAGACAGCCACACAAAAAATGAGAGATTTATTATTGAAAGTTACCTTAGTGCTCCTGATTGAGGCTAAACTTACAGGTATAGAAATTTTAAAGAAAGAAAAGTTTTAGAATATCAATATATAAAGAGCTGAAGCTTAGAATAGGAAGAGCAGAGCCTGCTTCAGATTTTGTGTAGATTCTGTGCTGTGTCCATCTTCCACTTGGCGCTCCATAGGTTCACAGAGTTTAAGGTTAGAAGGAACCATAGGATCATCTAGTCTGATCTCTTGTACATTAAATTTCACCCAGAAACCCCTTCACTGAACCAAATAACTTGTGTTTGTGTAAATCATATCTTCCAGAAAGACATCCAGTTTTGATTTGAAGCCATTAACAGATGGAGAATCTCTACTACCCTTGGTAGTTTGTTCCAGTTGTTAATTACCCTCACTGTTAATAATCTGTGCCTTATTTCCAAAAGAACTGTCTTCCTTCAGCTTCCAGCTATTAGTGCTTATTATGCCTTTCTCTGATAGATTAAAGAGCCCTCTAGTACCCAGTATTTTCTCTCAGGGAAGATACTCATACACTGTAATCAAGTAACAACTTAATCTCTTTTTGATAAGCTAAACACATTGAGTTTGTTACATCTCTCATGGGGAGGCATATTATCCAGCCCTCAAATAATTTTTGTGGTTCTTCTCTGCACCCTCTTCAGATTATCAGCATCCTTTTTAAAATGTGGACACCAGAACTGGATGCAGTATTCTAATATTGCTCTCACCGACTTTGTATTCAGCGGTAAAATCACTTCCCTGCTCCCCTGTCTATACATTCTAGGATCATGTTAGCCTTTTGTGCCACAACATTGCACAGGGTGGTCATGTTCAGTTGCATGTCCACTGTGACCCCTAAATCTTCTTCACAATCAGTGCTTTCCAGGATGCAGTCCCCCATTCTCTAGGCATGACCTGCATTCCTTGTTTCTAGATATTAAACTTCGTATTTGGCTATATTAAAACACATTTTGTTTGAGAGGGCCCAGCTTACCAAGCAAATGTGATCACCCTGTGTTACTGCCTTGTCCATCAGGAATAGCATCCCTAATACCATAACGGCAAACCTGCTGTCTGAACTGTGTCACTTTGTCCTCACCCACAACTATTTCAGATTTGGGGACAATGTATACCTACAAGTCAGCGGGACTGCTGTGGGTACCTGCATGGCCCCTCAGTATGCCAACGTTTTTATGCGTGACTTAGAATAACGCTTTCTCAGCTCTCGTCCCCTTACGCCCCTACTCTACTTGCGCTACACTGATGACATCTTCATCATCTGGACCCATGGGAAGGAGGACCTTGAGGAATTCCACCAAGATTTCAACAATTTCCACCCCACCATCAATCTCAGCCTGGACCAGTCCACACAAGAGGTCAACTTCCTAGACACTACAGTGCTAATAAGCAATGGTCACATAAACACTACCCTATACCGGAAATCTACTGACTGCTATATTTACCTACATGCCTCCAGCTTTCATCCAGACCACATCACACGATCCATTGTCTACAGCCAAGCTCTAAGATACAACCACATTTGCTCCGATCCTTCAGGCAGAGACAAACACCTACAGGATCTCTATCAAGCGTTCTTAAAACTACAATACCCACCTGGTGAAGTGAAGAAACATATTGACAGAGCCAGAAGGGTACCCAGAAGTCACCTACTACAGGACAGGCCCAACAAAGAAAGTAACAGAATGACACTAGCTGTCACCTACAGCCCCTAACTAAAACGTCTCCAGTGCATCATCAAGGATCTACAACCTATCCTGAAGGATGATCCCTCACTTTCACAGACCTGGGGAGACAGGCCAGTCCTCGCTTACAGACAGTCCCCCAACCTGAAGCAAATACCAGCAATTACACACCACACAACAAAAACACAACCCAGGAACCAAACCCTGCAACAAACCCCGGTGCCAACTCTGTCCACAATCTATTCAAGGGACACCATCATAGGACCTAACCACATCATCCACACCATCAGGTGCTCATTCACCTGCACATCTACCAATATGATATATGCTATCATGTGCCAGCAGTGCCCCTCTGCCATGTACATTGGGCAAACTGGACAGTCTCTACGCAAAAGAATAAATGGACACAGACCTGACATCAGGAATCATAACTTTCAAAAGCCAGTAGGAGAACACTTCAGTCTCTCTGGTCACTCGATAACAGACCTAAAAGTGGCAATTCTTCAACCAAAAAACTTCAAAAACATACTCCAATGTCAAACTGTAGAACTGGAATTAATTTGCAAACTGGATACCATCAGATTAGGCCTGAATAAAGACGGGGAGTGGTTGGGTCATTACAAAACATAAACCTAATTTCCCCAATACTAATTTCTCCCTACTGTTACTCACACCTTCTTGTCAACTGTCTGTAATGGCCCACTCTCATTACCACTTCAAAAGTTATTTTCCTGTCTTGGTATCCTGCTGTTAATTGATTTATCTCGTTAGACTGACCTCACACTTGGTAACGCAATCTCCATCCTTTCATGTATTTATATCTGCTCCTGTATTTTCCATTCCATGCATCTGATGAAGTGGGTTCTAGCCCACAGAAGCTTATGCCCAAATAAATGTGTTAGTCCCTAAGGTGCCACAAGGACCCTTCATTGTTTTTGCCTTGTCCTCGTTATTTACCATTCCACCAATCCTTGTTTCATCCACAAATTTCTTCAGCAGTGATTTTTATGTTTACTTCTAATCATTGTTGAAAATGTAGTATGGCATCGGGCCTAGGATCAATCCTTACGGAAGCCCACTAGAAGCACCCCCATTTGATGTTTATTTCCCATTGACTACTACTTTTTGAGATATGTCAGCCAGTTCTTAATCCATTAATTGTGTGCTTTATTGATACTGTGTAATACTAATTTTTTAATCAGCATGTCATATTGTACTAAGTCAAACACCTTACAAAAGTCTAGGTATATTAAATCTCTATAGTTACCTTTATCAACCAAACTTCTAATCTCATCAAAGAATAAAAGCAGGTTTGTCTGATAAGATCTGTTTTCCATAAAACCATGTTGACTGTTATTAATTATATTACTGTCCTTTTATTCTTTCTTTATTAATTGACTCCCATATCAGCTTTTCTATTGTTTTGCCCAGAATTGATGTCAGACTAAGCAGCGTATTGTTACCCAGATCATTCCACTTGCCCTTTTTGAATATTGGCACAACTTTAGGACTCTTCCAGTGTTCTGGCATTGCCCTGGTATTCCAGGATTTATTAAAATGAATATCTGCAGGCCAGAGATTCCCTCAGCCAGCTCTTTAAGGAATCTTGGGTATACGTTATTCGGGACTGCTGATTTAAAAACATTTACCCCAGCAGATGGTGTTTAACATCCTCTATGGTTACTAATGGCCTGGAAAGTACTTCATCCTCATTACCTGCTACAAGCATATCATATCGCTTCTTTCCAAATACAGAACAGAAATATTTACTGAGCCCATCTGTCTTTTCTGCATTAATATTAACAACATTACCATCTTCATCTAGTGTTGGGTCTATACCATTGTCAGAATCTCTTTAGTACCTAATATATATTTTAAAAAATCATTTTCATTACCCTAATCCCTGCCAACTGGATTTTTCCCTGCTGTCTTTAAGCTTCTCTTATCATTCCAGGAGGTCTGTCAGGGAGCTGGTTATAGCTCTCAGATTCTCATAGATTTATAGACTTTAAGGTCAGAAGGGACCAATATGATCGTCTAGTCTGACCTCCTGCACAATGCAGGCTGTAGAATCTCACCCACCTACTCCCACAACAAACCCCTAACCTATGTCTGAGCAATTGAAGTCCTCAAATCATGGTTAAAGACTTCAAGGTGCAGAGAATCCTCCAGCAAGTGACCCGTGCTCCACGCTGCAGAGGAAAACGAAAAATCTCCAGGGCCTTTGCCAATCTGCCCTGGAGGAAAATTCCTTCCCGACCCCAAATATGGTGATCAGCTAAACCCTCAGTATGTGGGAAAGACTTACCAGCCAGACACCCAGGAAAGAATTCTTTGTAGTAACTCAGATCTCATCCCATCTAACATCCCAGCACAGGCCATTGGACATATTTATCGCTAATAGTCAAAGATCAGTTAATTGCCAAAATTAGGCTATCCCATCATACCATCCCCTCCATAAACTTATCAAGCTTAGTCTTGAAGCCAGATACGTCTTTTGCCCCCACTGCTCCCCTTGGAAGGCTGTTCCAGAACTTCACTCTGATGGTTAGAAATCTTCGTCTAATTTCAAGTCTAAACTTCCTGATGGCCAGTTTATATCAATTTGTTCTTGTGTCCACATTGGTACTGAGCTTAAATAATTCTTCTCCCTCCCTGGTATTCACCCCTCTGATATAGTTATAGAGAGCAATCATATCTCCCCTCAGCCTTCTTTTGGTTAGGCTAAACAAGCCGAGCTCTTTGAGTATCCTTTCAAAAAACAGGTTTTCCATTCCTCGGATCATCCTAGTAGCCCTTCTCTGTACCTGTTCCAGTTTGAATTCATCCTTCTTAAACATGGGAGACCAAAACTGCACACAGTATTCCAGATGAGGTCTCACCAGTGCCTTGTATAATGGTACTAACACCTCCTTATCTCTACTGGAAATACCTCTCCTGATGCATCCCAAGACCGCATTAGCTTTTTTCAATGCCATGTCACATTGGCGGCTCATAGTCATCCTGTGATCAACCAATATTCCGAGGTCCTTCTCCTCCTCTGTTACTTCTAACTGAGGAGTCCCCCGCTTATAACAAAAATTCTTGTTATTAATCCTTAAATGCATGACCTTGCACTTTTCACTATTCAATTTCATCCTATTACTATTACTCCAGTTTACAAGGTCATCCAGATCTTCCTGTATGATATCCTGGTCCTTCTCTGTATTGGCAATACCTCCCAGCTTTGTGTCATCCACAAACTTTATTAGCACACTCCCACTTTTTGTGCCAAGGTCAGTAATAAAAAGATTGGTCCCAAAACTGATCCCTGAGGAACTCCACTAGTAACCTCCCTCCAGCCTGACAGTTCACCTTTCAGTATGACCCGGTGTAGTCTCCCCTTTAACTAGTTCCTTATCCACCTTTCAATTTTCATATTGATCCCCATCTTTTCAAATTTAACTAATAATTCCCCATGTGGAACTGTATCAAGTGCCTTACTGAAATCAAGGTACATTAGATCCACTGCATTTCCTTTATCTAAAAAATCTGTTACCTTCTCAAAGAAGGAGATCAGGTTGGTTTGGCATGATCTACCTTTTGTAAAACCAGGTTGTATTTTGTCCCAATTACTATTGACCTCAATGTCCTTAACTACTTTCTCCTTCAAAATTTTTTCCAAGACCTTGCATACTACAGTTGTCAAACTGACAGGCCTGTAGTTACCTGGATCCCTCCCCCCCCCCCCTTCTTAAAAATAGGAGCTATGTTTCCAATTCTCCAGTCATATGGTACAACCCCTGAGTTTACAGATTCATTAAAAATTCTTGCTAATGGGCTTGCAATTTCACATGCCAGTTCCTTTAATATTTTTGGATGAAGATTTTCTGGGCCCCCCGATTTAGTCCCATTCTTTGCTGACTCTGGCCGCAGGTGCAGGTCAGTGCAGCCTGGAAATTGCTCTGAAATGAGCTAGCTGGCCATGCTCCCTAAGCAGCTGTATACCAACTAACAGTTTCTGGGGAGCTTTGCATTCTAGCCACTCCACCTGTACATCCTTCCACACCCTACACATGCCTCTCCGTTGCCCTGACTCCCCCCTGTGCCACGGGATGCATTGAAGAAAGTATAGAAGCCAGCTTCTGAGGTTTACATTTGCTGGAGACTTCCCCATGCCAAGTGTATCCACAGCTAAGTGCTTAGGGTCAGATTTTGCTTTCTTTATATTACTTGAGTGGAGCAGAGATTATTCACCCAAAGTTTTCATGTGAGTGTTCCTATCTAATATCAAACAGGCAAAGAATTCCCTTATCCCCCACAACATACGATGTATCATCAGGATTGCTTTTAAACTGAATGTTTTAAGTTTGTATGGAGACATCCATTAATGTTTTTGTCTCTGTCTATTCATTACTTGGCCTCTCTATTGAGACTGCCAACGTGGGGGCAAATTGTGATACTATTTGGGATGTGGAAACTGGTTTATTGGGAAAAGGAATGATGTTAGCAACTTTTGTTCACCTGGGCTAAATTTTAACCAGTGATCTATGGATGAAAGGCAGTGTTATTGTTTTATTGATCTATATCTTTAATCTTTTGGGAGCTGACCCCTCTGGTCTGATCCAGCAAAACTGGACCGGTTTGGGAGGACAAGTAACTGTGTTCTCCTGAGTGGAGATGCTATCCTGAATCAGAGCCCTTAAGCTGTGGTATTACTCATTCATGTGCTTGAAGTTCAGCACGTGCTTAAGTGCCTTTGCTGGATCCTGAAAGATGCTGAGCATTCTAGCCCAATCAACACTTTCATATACTTCTGAAGAAAGGAAGAGATTGGTTTTATTTAATACACACGCACTATATTCGGATGAAATTCAAGTTCTCACAGTAGTAGTAGGACATATCCTTTATAGCTGGTAACTAAGAATTTAAAAAGAGGAAGGTGAGAGGAGTGAAGTTGGGAATAATAAAAGCAAAGTGAAAAATCATCAATACAGTAAATGAAGTAGTTTTTTGTTTGGATTTGGCCTAGATGGGAATTTCTTAAACTGGTATATTGTGGTTTGGTTGCCTACATGGGAGTCTGTTCAGTTAATCTTTCTTTTACAGAATGCTCAACAGCTAATTAGTTTTTGGTTTTAGTAATAGAAGGAATTTTGTTAAGAACAAGGCTCTTAGAAAGCTCTGTGAAAAGAGATTTTTCTATTTTCTTCTTTCTGAAGCAGGCTTTCAGCTTGTTTTTTATGGTAGAATCATTAGTAAAACATTAATTCTTTAGACTCAATAGAACATTTCCCTGTATGTTTGCCAGGATTCAAATTCCAGTTACTTGTAACTTAAGTATTAGCACACTGCTTCTGTCACTTTACTGTTTCACACACATTTTCTTTGGGATTGAAGGAATGCTGTTATCACACACCTTGCTGCCTCGGTAAAGCTTTGTAGTTAGGGTGGGGCACATTGATTAAAGCAGTAAGAATGCCTGTGGTGCAAATTTAGAGCCTGTTCTAATGTCCAGTGAAGTCAATGGGAGCTTTTCCAAGGAGTTTAGTATGCTTTGGATGAGGCCCTTTGGGTGGGAGTCACAAAGATATTTAGGCTCCTAACTCCTCCTGAAATCAGTGAGAGTTAGGCACCTAAATACCTTTATGAATCCACCCTTTGTGCCTAGAAGTTAAGGACCATTGAAGTCAATGTGAAGTTTGCCAGGATTTCAGTGGGATCAAGATCAGATTCTATTAGAGAAATGGACTTCAGTAAAATACATTATGTACAGTTGTAAAAATTTGGGCAAAAAACCATCTTTTAGTCTCACAAGCGTTCAATCCTTCACAGCCATTGCTTTCTCTAAAACTCTAGCTCCCCTCCTCCAGTGTTTACAGGGATGGTTGGCTGTCTCCCCATGTAGTACTTTCAAGAGGCATATATTTTTTCTCTGTGGTTCACTCTCCCAAAGTCAGGGACGAAGCATTGCTGCATCTAACTGCTGGACTAGTTGATTCCTTTTCCCCCCTCGCTAAATTCACTGTCTCAGTTCCTCTTCCTGCTTTGTAGTTAGACATACAGTATGGAGAAGGAACCACCAGCATCAACAGCATTGAGTGGGGTGGGGCAGGAGAAAAATCATCTGTTAGCTACTTACCCCAACAGCTGCAACACTGACCGCACCCCCCAGCAGCAGGTGAGAGGGAAAGATTTAAAAAAATGCCAGCAACTTTTCACTGTTGTCCCAGAGATTTGGGGTTTGAGTCAGGACAAACTTCTAAAACTGAGGATGGTTTTGGTCAAATTGGGACTGTTGGCAGATTTCTGGTCTTCTTCACTCTCCGATTATGGCCAAAGGGAAAACAATGGCAGACTTCGGTCTTGTTTCCAGATAAGAACTGGCAGTATGGTTCTGCAAGCGAGCAAGGGATTGGAAAGGAGGGACTGTTATTAATGTCAAGTTTCTAGTTGCACCCATGATAAGCGAGGCCCTTTTAGAAATTCATGAAGAGACAATCCTTGCTCTAATTTGCTCATAGCATTAGAACAGATAGTCACATAGGGGAAGGAGAACAACAACTAGGGATTTTTTTTTTTATTACAGATCAGCTAGGTTGTCCATAGCAGGGGTAGGCAACCTATGGCACACGTGCTGAAGGCGGCATGCAAGCTGATTTTCAGTGGCACTCACACTGCCCGGGTCCTGGGGCCTCTGCATTTTAATTTAATTTAAATGAAGTTTCTTAAACATTTTTAAAAACCTTATTTACTTTACATACAACAATAGTTTAGTTATATATTATAGACTTATAGAAAGAGACCTTCTAAAATGTTAAATTGTATTACTGGCATGCGAAACTTTAAATTAGAGTGAATAAATGAAGACTCGGCACACCACTTCTGAAAGGTTGCCGACCCCTGGTCCATAGCATGACACTACTGGAATCTTTAAAATGGACTTAAATATGGACAGGGTAGGGGACTTGCAGATGAGCTCTGGGAGTTTTTACCATTCATAGACGGCTATGTGAAGGAAGATATGGAATCAATTGTATTGCGTTCTAATCCCAGTTCTGCCAATCACTTGCAGAGCGTCATTGGGCAAGTCACTTGACCTTTCTGTGGCTCAATTTCTCCCTTTGCAAAATTAAATTTATCTAGTATCTCACATAGGTGGTGTTGCCTGTATAACTCTTTGAAGACTAACATTTCCATGTACAGTGTATTTATCTTTAAATATATTGCAGCAGATGCTTAGCTGGTTTAAACTGTCATAATTCCATTGTCCTCAATGGAGCTATGAAAATTTGCACCACTGATAATATGCCTCATTGTCTTTAAAGTGTAATCCTTTTATTAAAGAGTGAGAAGTAACAAACTACAATGGTTAAGATACATTTCTTTTTTTCAAGTAATTTTAATGAGACCCTCTCCTCCATTGTTATCCAGCAAAATGTGATTTTTATTTATTTCAACAATAAACTGTCCCATAACTCCGCCTTTTATAACCACCAGAAAGGAGAGCAATGATGGAAAAAAGCATAGCCACTTGGTAATCAAAATGTCCAGTTAACTTTTTATTTATTTAGCCTCAACATTATTTCACTTTCTCCCTCTCGAACATGTCATCCATCGTATGTGTACCTGTTGCCATTGAGTACATATAGCACCAGCTCACATTTTGTATCCTTGTATCCTTATTCTTTGTGACAATTTCTTTCTCATGTCTCCGTAATGATCGCTTCTCATCAGAATTCGTAGGGTTTTGTATTAATACATTAAAAGGCAAAATGATTTATTCCAATTTTTATTTTAATGAATTGAACCAAATGGAATGATTATAGATATGCGGCATGTATGCATTTTGGACAAATAGCCCAGTAAAATACATGTCCATAACATTCCAAGTTTATTGCCAAATCCATAGGCCAGGGTGGGTCACCGTAAATCATATTTTTCCAAGATGCATTAATGATCTGCAAATATTTGCCACAGATTTAGAATGGTTGAGGAGGAGGGGGAAGAAAGATATTTCAGGGGGTCTGGTTTTGCTCCTTATTGAGCCCCCACACTAAGTCCTCTAGAACAGCCCACACATCAGCTGCTAAATGCATTTTACTAATCCCACTTTTCAGGCAGCCAAGAGAATTAAGTTTCTGTGGAATGGCTCTTTGCTACTTTCAGAGTACTTACATATTGAAAGAGCAGAAGAGGGCCCCAAAGGAATTTATAACTTAGATTTACATGTCAGGTTAGTTAAATTGTTTATGGTAAAGCTCTAGTAACTGCAAAGTGAATTCAATAATGAGTGAATGCAGTTTTACATCATTCGTTTGCAAGTTGCTTCTACTATTGTTTAAAGGGATATTAGTAACGTAAAAACACTGGGCCATCAATTTTTAAGCAGAAGTCGCTCCTGATAGGAACTCTGCCTAAAATATGTGGCCCAATATGTTCTATAAAATATTCCTTTTCTTGCTTCAGTTGCACCAGAGAATTTTCAAACTGAAATCATTTTGAAGATCAATTTTTCACCTTTTATACTGTCTACATTTTGCATTTCTCTCACGTTTCACAGTTTAACAAGAACGGTCAGCTTTCACTTTGTTCATAGTCTTTACTACTCTTTGGTGTTTATGCACTACCAAAGTGTTGTCTTGTGTTGGTTTATATCACTGCCTGGGAATATTTACAGTATTTTTATTGGAATTATGATTTGTTTTATTTGGTGATCCTATTTATGTGTAAGGTCTTTGAGGCAGGACTGGATCTATCTATAAGGACTTGATCCTGTAAACATTTATTCATTCAGCTCCTTTATGCATATGCTTGATGATACGGCATTTTACTTACATGATTACATGTAGGCTTGGACGGATTAGATTTTTATTGGTAAATATCAGTAAATATCAATTTCATCACGCACATACAAACCATTGAAAAAATATTTCTATAGATAATAATCAAAATGTGCAGATAGGCTGCATAAGAAAAATGCTGCTTGAGAACTTATTACGGTTTGATTTAAGGATATTGACTGTATATTTTGACATGTGAAGTTGACCATTTGTGTTTTAAAGGTTATAAAGCTTAAAATTTTTGAATCACAACATCTACTCTCACTAAACAATTACTGTCTGACCCCTCCATAAATTCCTGCAACTGTGAAAATTTAAATTTATAAAAATCGAAAAAAGATGCTTAAAAATAAACCTTGATATTGTCCGTCAAAATTATAAAAAAAATAAAAATTGAGTTTTGCCAAGCTTAATTACATGCTGTTTTTCTATAGAATATTGACTTCATTCAATGCCCAGGATAGATCCACAGGAGGGCACAAATAAAATTGAATGGGCAACAATAAATTTGGCATTTCATAACTTTTAAATGCTTGATTTTGCAACCTAAATAACATTCTTTTAACACACTTCAGGTACACTAACATGGCTGTGTTCATTTTGACTTAAGGGAGACTTTTTAGCACTCTTTCCCATGGTATTGCCTCTACTTAGTTTTGTTTTTTGTTTGATGTATGTCCAGAGTAAGTTTGGTTTTGTGGAAAATAGGTCTTGTCAAACAAACCTGATTTCATTCTTTGAGGAGATTACAAGTTTGGTTGAAAAAGGTAGTAATTTACTGTGTAGATGTAATATATGTAGACTTTTGTAAAGTGTTTGACTTAGAACTGATTTAAAAAACTAGCACTATACAACAGCAAAGCACATGTTAAATGGATTAAGAATGCCTAAATGACAGACTTCAAATGAAGCTGATGAAGGGAATCACCACTGAATGTGGAGTTATTCCAAGTGAAGTTCCTCAGAGAAAGGTTCTAGGCCTGACGGTATTCAATATTTTCATCAACAATTGGTAAATGTAATATGACTGCTGATAAAATTTGCAGATATCACGTTGGCAGAATGGTAAATGATGATGATGAGGACAGGGCAATCATACAGAGAGGTTGGGATTGCTTGGTAAGCTGGCCCATTCAAACAAAATGCATTTTAATACAGCCAAATGTAAGATTGAATAGCTGGGAGGAAAGAAATCAGGCCATACCTACAGAATGAGGGGGTGGGTGTAGCCTGGAAAGAAGTGGCTCTGCAAAGGATTTAGGGGTCATAGTGGACAAGCAATGGAACATGAGCTCCCAGTGCAATGCCATATATAAACAGGGGAGAGTGACAGGTTTCAGAGTAACAGCCGTGTTAGTCTGTATCCGCAAAAAGAAGAACAGGAGTACTTGTGGCACCTTAGAGACTAACAAATTTATAAATTTGTTAGTCTCTAAGGTGCCACAAGTACTCCTGTTCTTCTTTTTAGGGGAGAGTGAGTAGGAGCAGCTCTGTATGTGGCATTGGGGAGATTGATACTAAAATGATCTGCATCCAGTTCATGTTTTAAAAGGAGGTTGAAAAATTAGAAAGAGTGCAGAGAAGAACCACAAAATGATTTGGGGGCTGGAGAAAATCTCCTAATGTGAGTGATCTAAAGAGCTCAGTTTGTTCAATTTAAGAAGATTGAGAGGTGACTTGATTACAGTGTATTAGAATCTTCACAGGACAAATACTAGATACATGAGGGCTCTTTAATTTAATGGAGAAAAGCATAACAAAAAAATAAAGCTGGCAGTTAAAACTAGACATTCAAATGAGAAATAATGTGCATGTTTTAGCAGTGAGGATGAAAGTCAGACTAAATGATCTAAAGGTCCCTTCTGGTCATAAAATCTATTAACCGTCTCATCAGTGAGGCAAGGTTCTGTAGAAACCTTTGCCTGATAGGCCTGATCCTACTTTCAGTTGAAGTCAATGGCAAAATTCTCAATGGTTTCAGTGAGGAAGGACAGGGTCCAAAGTACACAACTTGTGCAAGCCAAAGCACTCTTGTACAATCTGAAAAAATAGTGCTGATACTACAGGTTTTTTTTTTCTTTTAACAAACCCAGAAAATTCTTTCACAAAAGTACAATAGAACCTCAGAGTTACGAACTGACCAATCAACCACACACCTCATTTGGAACTGGAAGTACACAATCTGGCCACATCAGAGACGACGATAACAAAAAAAAAAAGAGGCAAATACAGTACTGTGTTAAACGTAAACTACTAAAAAAGGGGGGGGCGAGCAGCATTTTTCTTCTGCATGGTAAAGTTTCAAAGCTGTATTAAGTCAGTGTTCAGTTGTAAGCTTTTGAAAGGACAACCATAATGTTTTGTTCAGAGTTACAAACATTTCAGAGTTACGAACAACCTCCATTTCCCAGGTGTTTGTAACTCTGAGGTTCTACTGTGTAACGAGAATCTTAGGGTCACGTGGCTAAGAATTCAAAAATAGGAAATACCAGCGTTAAGGTTGAATATTGTTGTTGTTATTTAGGCATATTGTGAAATACGTGGGGACTCTTCTCATAGATCAGGACCACATTGTGGTAGGCACTGTATGTGTAACGTTAACTCTGGCTCTTTATGACTTTTAATAGAGTCTCTAGTTAAATGATGGAATGTTATTTCTAAAATATGATACACTAATGTTTTTTCCCATACAAGCTCATGAGGTGGAACTTGTAATCTGAACATTTTTAACTTTTTTCGATTGAGTTATTTATTTATAAAAGTGTGCAATATTTTCAGAAAATAAAATCTACCTTTTCCTGCTAAATTTCAAGGGCAAACGTTAACAAACAAGTAAGAAAGTTGTCTAAAAGATGCCAAATTTATTGCATAAACACATTTTATCTCTGATGTATAACAGATCTAACCTGTATACCTTTCTTTTCTAAATAATTTTATATTTTGAAACACAGGTGCAGTGTTCTTAAGACTTTCATGGGCCAAATTCTGCTATGCTCAGTTACAGCAGGGTAAATCTAGAATAAAGGGAAGTCATCCAGATTTACGGTGGTAGAAAGGAGAGCAGGATTTAGTTGCATGTCTTTAAACCTTTTATATTTCTCCTACACAAGTGACTTTCCTGTTCTGTACCTATTAGCCAATGTGGCAGCTTCTGTACCCTGTCCCACGAGTATGCTTCAAACCCTTCTTCTGGACAGAACACCTCAAATGACAAGGCTGTAATAATTTTATCCACATTCACTGCTAGCCATGGTATCACTTAACACCAAATGCAATGCTATAGACAGTTTCCTGCTATGACCAGACACCAAGACTACCAACTCATCTCATGTGGCCCACCAGTTGGGTGAGGGCAATAAGTTTCATTGTAGTTTATTGTTTAATTGAGCTGGATTTGAACCTGTGACCTAAAGGCAAAAGGCTTTGTAGCCCACTAATAATCCCCTGAGCTACCAGGGTCCTTGACTTTGTGTGGCTAGTACATTTTCAAACAGGTCATCTTTCTTTTCTGCTCTACTCCTGCTCTTTTTTGTATTCAACTGAGGTTGATTTAGTAGGTAATGTGGCTCACAATGGTGTCTTGAACTCTGAATTCTTGTCATGCCTGAACTAGTATTCTACCAGAAGAAAGGCAAGTATTTCTTTCAGTGCTCAGCTTTGCATAAACAATTCTTTCCTTGAACTTTGTTTATAGATATTGTTCATCCAATTAGCCACCTAAATGGGTAGGAGACATAACATTCTGTTTTAGGCAGTAGTGTGTTCTTAAGTATATGAAGTATACTTTATCCTTTACACTGAAGAGTCAAAGTTTCTGTACAAATTTCTTGGAAAACATGGGGAAGGGCTGGGTGGGTGTTGCTGTCGTTTCACATTTAAGTAATACTTTTGGAACAACTTCTAGCTTTCACTGTTGTTAATATTATCCGCTCTCCGGTCCAACCCACCTCTCCACTGTAAAATTGATAAGAGATCATCAAGAAGTTGATAAATGAGGGCTTGGAGGTTAAGAGTAGAATGAAATATTTGGGGTGGGTTTCAGTGCAAAGCGGTATGTATCAATAAACTTGTGCCTTCGTTTTAACAGCCTTTTCTTCACCATGAAATGTTGTTTAACTGCAGGTTCCACTAAAAGAATTTGAGATATTTACTCCACAATCTACTAGCCCAAGGACTGAGATTCCCTGTCAGTGAAAAACACCTGTCCCCTTCCCCTCCCCTAAAGCCCTATCCTTCTGTGAATCCACTTTAGGCAGTGCAGCACAGCACCATCCTCCACTCAGGGCTGTGTGTTAAGTGACTGTGCTCTGTTAATAGGATTTTGCTAAACTAGCAGGGCTTGCAGATTATTTCCATATAAGGACATTTTTAAATTGGAATTGGTAAACAAAGTGAAAGCCATTGCAATAACGTTCTTTGAGTTCTGGCCTCTCTTTAATTAAGATGTAACAAAAATTGTTGTTTTGCTTTAAGGTCTTTGAAGTTTTGATTTTTGCAATTCAGACTAACAACACGGTAATATCAATTTTATTAGAGAGAGTTGGTTATTCCAAATAATAGTTCATGAACCTTTCTAAAATTTCATTTCAGATCCAAATGCCGTAGCAGGACAAACTGCTTTTTATTACCATTTTTGTCCAATTAATCAGTACATATATCAGTTTTCTAAATTTAAATATTTGAAGTACCAGTTCACATCAATGGAAGTTTTCAGTATGCTTGATAAATATCCCTTTAGTAGTTTTCCTGCACCAAATATTTTCATGAAGGTAAATTCATGCATTTCGTTGTACAGTACCTGTTCAGTTAGTATCAATCATTTGGCTTTATAATTTTTGTCACTATCCTACTAGCATACAGTGTTTGTGGTCTTATCTACTTCTCTTGTCTACATACAATGGCAGTGCATTAATGACCTTGTCCAATGTGGTTTTAGGATCTGCCAGTGCACCAGTGACCTTGGGAAGTGTAATTCCATAATCTGGGGTTATATATAAATGACCTTGTCTATTTCTAGTTTGTGCCGTCTATCCCAGCATAACAGTAATTTCTGCGATGGATCTGAGCATCTCGTAGTTCAGTTCATCGTATGTTTAGCCTTGTCTTGAAACGACTGATTTAGAACTCTAGTCCCAAAGGACTTTTTTTTCCCTTTATGAAAGAAATGAATTAATGTCCCTATCCTTTTCTCACCCTAAGGCTCTTTCATAACAGAGAGAGAATACATTATACAGGCTCTGTCTTGAAACCATTTATGTACTTTAGGGTTAGCCTGCTCATTTGAACAGGCATTTACTCAGCTCAAAGTGCAATCATGCTAATTGCAGACACAAGTTAGGTGCACATTTTGTATGCACAATTATATGCTTAAGCTTTTTGAAAATCTGCATGTTAGTCTTGACAGTTTCTCAGCCTATATTAGCATTTAACTGAAAGTTTAAAGAGGATCTAAAATACAACAAATTTAAAATACATTAAAGGAAATATAGTTTAGGTAACTCATAATTAATCTACTTATTTTAGGTAATAAATATGTGGTACTGTCAAAGACTGATGTATCCAAAGAGGAAGTCCTGGAACAAATTGAACAAACTTATCATGTGAAAAGCACCAGTTCACCAGGACTGGATGATATACATCCAAGAGGAACTTAAAATCAAGTGTCTGAACATCTAACAAAGCTATGCCCTCATTAAAATCAGCTTCTATAACAGAGGACTGGAGGATGGTAAATATTGTATCTGTTTTGGGAGGAGGAGGTAGGGAGGGAAAGGCACTACTGGTGTTTCTGGGACATATAGGCCAATAAGGTTATTGTAGTACCACAGGGACTAGGTTGAGACTATAATTTAAATTAGAATGTTAAAACACCTACATGCATATGATATGAAATAAACATGCCAGCAAAGCCTTGCTAATCTACTAGAATTCTTTTAGCATGTAGTAGAATCTGGTGGCTAAAGAACTGTTTGACATACTCACTTTAGACTTCCAAAAGTCTTTGACAAAGTCTTTCTCAAGTGGCTGTAAGGAAACTAAATAATCACAGGGCGAGAGGTAAAATTCTGTCATGTGTTACAAATGATTAAGAGGCAGTAAAGAAAGAATAGGAATAAATGGTCAATTTTCATCTTGGCAAAGGGTTAATGTTTGTGAGGAATGGTCATATTTAATATATTCAGTAATGATCGGAAAAGTGGAACCAGAAACATTTAGTATAGTCAAGACCAGTGAAAACCATCAGGAACTTCAGACGACCCAAACAAAGGTAGATGAATGGACAAAACAATAGCAGATTAATTCACTGTTGATAAAATCCAGATAATGAACATTAGAAAGAATTTGAACTAATACACATTGCTGAGTTCTAACCTTAAACACTCAAGAAAAAAAAAGCTGGGCATCATTGTGGACAGTTTGTTTAAAACATCTATTCGGTGTGCCGCCATGATAAAAAAAATAAACAAAATATTACGGTATATAAGGAATGGGTTTGAAAATAATTCTGAAAATATTTAAACTGATAGCATGCTCTCACTTGGATTATTATGTTCACTGGTGGTCACTCTTTTTCTGAGATATGGAAGAAAAAGCAGGGGTCCAAAGATGAGTGACAGAATAATTAGAAATATGGAAAGAAAGTCTTTTTTTTTATGAAGAAACTGAAAAAAATAAGACTGTTTAATTTATGGAGGCGACAAACAGAAAAGGACATGATAGATATGCAAAATAGTGAAGAGCATAGAAGAGAAGGGTGGGTGTTCCTGTGTATCATTTCTAATAATGGAAGAATACGGGGGCAGCCATTGAAATTGAAAGGCAACCAATTCAAAAATGTAGAAAGAAATACTACTTTACACATCACATAATAAACCTGTTGAACTTAATGAGTTAACAGAGGATTAACATTGATATGGGACATGGAAATGTCCAAAATGACATGAGCTAGAGTAAGTCTTTTTTTTTCTTTTTCTTTAATATTTTTTTTAAAGGATGTAACTTTAAACACTCCATGCATCATGGCCTAACCCAACCACTAATTGATGGCAGTTAGGAAGAAATTTCCCTGGTAGATAGTAATTCTGTATTTGTCCACCATGTTTCTTGCACCCTCCACTGAAGTTAATGGAATAGTACTGATATAAATAAGAGCTGGGTCCAATAATTGGAGTCCAATCCAAAAAGAGGAATATACTAAACTAACTGAACATTATCAATATTTAGTTTAATAATCAGTTGAAATGGGACTCATCAGGCAGAAACATTTAACTGTGACATTAGACTGGTTAGAATCCTGTTACCCAGAGACCAGTGTTTTTGATGGACTGCCATGTTTCTTCTCCAACTTGAAAAACTCTTTCAACCTATTTAAAGACTTTCATTGCATTTTTATTGTTGTTACATTCTGAGTTGCAGAATGTATCAAATGTACCCTTCATTTAGTTCAAGGCACCATGGCTGAAGGCCAGACAATTAGCCTAATGTGTTGTCCAGAATACCATCTACCATAGTGATTGGGCATTTATAAAATCCTAATTAGGGAAGGCCAGACTGTGCTGTCTGGTTTCAGTTTATATCAAGATAAATCAAGAAAACTTCACTGAAGCTCTGTGCAGTCAATGAGTGTAATGTTCTTAAAGCTAAGGTTAAAGATCTGTGTTTTACCCACTTTGTGAACTAGCGGCTATCACCGTTACAGCTTATTTCTTTAAAAAGAATAACAGCTCTGACATATACAGTATCTGATTAAAGCAGATTTAATTTAATGAGCTGGTGGACTTCATGGAAGTGAAATTGCGTTTTCTTTGCCTTGACTTAAATATGATAAAGCACTTTCAAGTACATCAGTCATTCCTTTTATCTAAAAGTTTGAAAAAGAATACAGAGATAATTGTCAGTGGAGCAAAGTACTAAAACAGTTATGTTGCAGATAAAAGAAAATGCTAAAAGATGCAAGGGAATTTTATCTGATACATATAATCCTTTAAGATACCAAGTGATAATAGAAAACAGGGAGTCGAGCACTGAAGTTTACAGAATTGTAAGCCAAAAGACTTTATGTGCTTCTTTATAAACATTTAGGTGCTTTTCTTCTGTGTGGTATGAATATAGACTATGTCCCTAATAACATGTTTGTATGCATATATGTACATGTGGTTGATGCACAAAATTCGGTTAGTGGCAGTGAAATTAAGGAAGCAGAAACAATTTTAATGAAACCGAATGTTCCCATTTGTTAGGTAAAACAAACCATTATGACTGGGAAAATCTACTTTCCTGATTTTTTTTGTCTTTCTAAGTGGAAGAAGGGTGGTCTTGTGGTGAAATTACTGAACTGGGACTTGCAAGATCTAGATGCTATCACTGGATGTGCCACAGGCTCCCTGTGTGACTTGGCCATCTGTAAAATGAGGACAATGCTAACTGCCCTGTAAAGGACCTTGAGATCTATGTGAAAACCACTGTGTAAGATCTAGATGGTGGTATTATTGGGCAGGTCACTTATCTCAGTCCCTTAATTCCACAGCTGTAAAATGGGGGTAATCCTTTCTCCCATCATTTGTTTGCCTATTTAAATGTAATGTCCTTGGGGAAGGGATTGTCTCCTACTATGCAGGTGTAAACACATTAGCACAATGGGACCCCAGTTTTTATTGGGACTTTAATGCGACTATAGTACTGACAGTGACATTTACACAGAAACCCTTGAAAATATTTATACTTTTTTCACTTCTTGGATTATGCTAGTCATTATATCAAGACAGAAAAGCTTCATGTTGTTGAATAGTAAGTGGTCAGTATTTAACTTTTTATATGGATTGGACATGAGCTTTTCTTATAAATTTCAATAAGAAAATAGTCTTTAATGTACAAAAATGTCTTCTTTAAACCTATGAATTCCTAACAATGGGGGACATGCTATGATATATCAGTCCAGATACACCAGTACTTTCATTTTACAGTGATAATGACTTTCTATTCAGCCTCACAGGAACGATAATCTTAAAGCATTAAGTATATGAACAGTTCACACATTTTCACCTGCTATGAAGCAAGAGGCATTCCCAGGCTACTTTGAATCATATCCATCTGAGTTTAGACTACCAGCTGGCTTCCATACTTAACATAAACCAGAGCAGTCACCCAGTAACCACTAGTTTTATGTAGTGAATAGACCTTATAGTGGGGGAAGGAGGGGGGAATTTACACTAAAAGCTGCTGCACGAGTTCTCAGGATTTATTAGCATTTAATACCTGGTTCTTGGTGAAACAGCTGGAGGCTATCTTTTTTTTATTCCTCTTTGTGTCTGACATGTAGTAGGTTTGAGCATAGACATTTAATGCTATTTATTCCTCCATATTCCTATGCGGAGCAGCTGGTAGAATTATGTGATGTCAGACAACTAGAAAAGTGCTAATCTTAAATTTATTAATTTTGAAATTAGGGACCATCAAAATAATTCCTCAATTTAAAAAGTATGTATATGAAACAAAGGCTTAAAATATGATTCATTCCCAAAATGAACTATGAGAAGATTCTTTTACGCAGTTTTTGCAGTTTTGTGGAATTGACTCACAACTTATTCCTTGATTTTTTAGCCTGTATGAATGAATCAGAAGTTTAATTAGCCATATCTACAAAATTTAGCAGATGTCCATATTTTTGTTGTATTTGATTTGTTGGTGATTTCATTGAACAGTATATGCCATTGGCTTTAATATGGTAACTTTATAAGTAAAGTAGAATAGACATATATTAAAATGTTAGCAATCTATTTCCCACGTGAAAGCAATATTCCATAGTAACATCGGAAGGCTTTTTGTTTCACATAGTGCTGTAAATGCTCTAAAATATATTTTATAGTTTTGTCAAATTCGGGAGGAGGGGCATAAGCATTTCCAACAATTGTCCTGCTTTTTAAAAAAATTACAGAGGAACAAGTGAAGAAGTGATGCAGGTGTTTAAGACTTATGCAAAATATTTTAATATTTATGATAGAAAAAGTAGAAATTACATGTGTTACAATGATGTCATGGTTTCTAGTTCAGATTACTTTAGTATCTCCCAGTTTGCATACAGATTCTTTCAGTCAGACCATGAGAAGATCCATTCTGATTTTCCTTAGTACCCTGCAAAAATATAGGCTATAGATTAGCGGATTAAACATTTTAAGAATGTGGCAAAAGGGATGTGTGTTTCTTGAAGGAGATACATATTTTAATTATTGAAATGATGGGTCATGCTCTCACCTTATTGAGAATTTTATTTCTCCGAATAATAGCATTATATTGCTTTGGATGGGCTTAGCTGCATTACATCCATTAATTTAATTTGTTTTGTAACTTTGATTTCTCACTCTATATTTGTCTATCCACACAGAGTGATGCATGTTCAAGTGTTTGGAATTATAAAATTGTGGATTTAATTATTTTAATACATTTAAAAACTGACTTCCTAGGAGAATTTTCATCTTCCTTTTCCTTAATAAAGAGAAATTCCTTTTCCAAGTTTATTTTATGGTGGACATTAAGTGGATTTGTTACAAAGTGATAATCAGTATTTTCCCCCTAGTTTGGATATTTTGTATGTTTTCATGCATTGTTTTTTGTATGTTGTAACACTGTTCTGCTTTAAAACTTGTGTATTAAAAAGAAAAGGTGGGGCATGTCTTGAGAGTGGTATACCAGATTGAGTCCTAACACCTGAACGACCAAATCAGAGTATGGCATCCATATTAACAGCAGAGCACGGGGGCAGCATCCCTTTTGGGATATCAGAATGGATAGTGAATTAGGGGCCAAATGCTGAGGCCTTTTCTTAGGCCTGGTCTATACTACCCGCCTGAATCGGCGGGTAGAAATCGACCTCTCGGGGATCGATTTATCGCGTCCCGTCGGGACGCGACAATCGATCCCCGAATCGGCGCTCTAACTCCACCAGCGGAGGTGGTAGTAAGCGCCGCCGACAAAAAGCGGCAGAAGTCGATTTTGCCGCCGTCCTCACAACGGGGTAAGTCGGCTGTAATACGTCGAATTCAGCTACGCTATTCACGTAGCTGAATTTGCGTATCTTAAATCGACTCCCCGCTGTAGTGTAGATGTACCCTTAGACAAATACCTCAGTTGGAGTTTGTTTGCATAAGGTCACGTCTAGACTGCCAACTTTGGTACAGATGCCAAAGTTAGTATATCACTCGTGCATGTGCATGTGCATGCCTGACTGCCTGCATCAGTCTTGTGCGTATTCATCAGGAGTGCTTATCTTGATGAAAAGTGCAGTGCACCATGGGAAGGTATCCCAGTGTGGTATGAGCTGCCATCTCGCGCAGTGCCTCTTGGGAAATTTTTACAATCTGTTGTGAGATAGAAATGAGTTGCCCAGGAATCTCAAGGAGCAAAGGGTCAAGTTCCCAGCATGCAAGTGTCTCCATTGTATTATGCCATCCATATTCCATAATTTTTGTACCTTATTTTTTTAAAATCTCTTAAACCTGTGCAGTACTCAGTGACTGCCACCTCAGACAAATATATGGAGTTCTCAGAGCTCTGCACTCTTCTCATGAGCATTGCAAATACAGGATGCATGATCCTCCAGTATTTGCAGATGTGCAGGAAGTAAATGCAACAACAGGGGTCATGACAGTTCCTTCAAGAACAGATTGCTAAGGAACATAATGAAAGCAATTCAAGATTGTTGGTGGCGTTCACAGAGCAGTTGCAGATGGCGGTGTGCCACTTCTGAGCCTGAGAAATAAGCACTGATTGATGTGATCTCATCATAATGTAGCTTTGGGATGATGAGCAGTTGTTGCAGAACTTTCAAATGCAAAAGGCCACATTCCTTTATCTGTGTGCTGAGCTTGCCCCAGCCCTCCAGCTCAGGAACACCAGAATGAGAGCTGCATTGACAGAGAAGTGAGTGGCAATTCTGAAAGCTAGCAGCGCCAATGGGATATCATTTTGGAGTTGGAAAATACACAGTGGGGGCCATTAATAGTCTCCTGCTGTTCAGGACTGTGACTCTCGACAATGTGCAGGAGATGGTGGATGGCTTTGTAGCAGTGAGGTTCTAAACTGTGGTTGGAAGATAGCCAGCACACCCCTATTTTAACAGCAGCCCACCTTGTCACAGAGTACATCAATAGAAAGGATTTCTTTTCTATGGTGATACAAGCATTGGTGTATCACCGAGGATGTTTAACTGATCTCGCTGTGGGTTGCTCAAGGAAGGTGCATGTTGCTTGCATCTTTAAGGACACTGAACTGTTCAGAAAGCAGCATGCAGGGACGTTCTTTCCCAGCTGGTGGATTACGATTGGCAATATGGAAATGCCAATAGTGATTCTGGGGAACCCAGCCTAGCCCTCGCTCCCCTGGCTCACAAAACCATATGCTGGCCACCTCGAAAGCACCAAGTAACTTAGCAGGTCCAGAATGACCGCTGAATGAGCTTTTTGTAGATTGAAGGGACGCTGACGATATTTATTCACAAGATTGATATCTCAATGAGAAAAATGTCCCAATGGTTAGAGTTGCCTGTTTGTCCTGCATAATATCTGTCAGGCAAAAGGATCAAAGCTGCCACCAGGATGGGGGGCAGAAGTGGAGTGGCTGTCTGCTGACTTTGAACAGCCAGACACAAGGACCATTACAACAGTCCAGCATGGAACTATATGGTTGAGGGAGGCTTTGAAAGAGCAGTTCAGTGCTCAGCCATGTTAATTTTCTGTGCTGGACTGTTCTCTGGCCCTGAAGCTTTGGCTGCTGTTAGGAATTGTGTAGTGCTTGCTGTACGTTTATAAATATTAGACTGTGTTTTAGTGAAGTGATGAATTATGCGGTGCTTGCTGAACATTTATAAATATTAGACTTTTACTGAAGCGATGAATTATGCGGTGATTGCTGCACATTTATAAATGTTAGACAAGGTGTTTTCTTGAACCTTTGAATTCTGCAGTGCAGTACACTTACGAGTACTGGGTGCTTTGAGTACTGCTGTGCATTCCTCAAAATCCATTGTGAACTGATAAAGATGATTTTATTTAAAAAAAAATAGAAATTTATCGAGTAGCAAAAATAGTGCAGAAAAACAATGTTCAAAAAAGGCAATTCAATACTAATTGTTAATGCTAATTAACAACACTTTAAAATTGGAAAGGCAGTGAACATTTTTGTCCATTTCAGTGCTCTAATGTAGTCTGTTTTGGCTAGACATACACCAGCCATGATTCTCATAGGTCAGTGTATGTGATGCTGCGTTTTTTCTTGCTGTCCCCTGGCATGAAGTGGTAGAGGTAAGGATGTGGTGTAGTGAGCTGCTACCATGGAATTCTCCAAGGATTGCTATGGGTGGGAAGTTCTGGACTGTTGGACCCGTAGGTCAGTCAACATCTGCAAAATTTGAGTTTACTGCCTGAGAAGACCCATTATGTCCTGGTGCATCTTTCTCTCCTTTTCCTGCTGGGATTCCTGGGCCTTTCTCCTGTCTGCTCTGTCTTTCTCCATGCCATCTGCCACATCCGCTCTCCATCCCCTTTGCTCACATTCTGATGAAGATTGGCTTGCAGGATCTCCCTGATTCATAGATTCATAGATTCTAGGACTGGAAGGGACCTCGAGAGGTCATCGAGTCCAGTCCCCTGCCCGCATGGCAGGACCAAATACTGTCTAGACCATCCCTGATAGACATTTATCTAACCTACTCTTAAATATCTCCAGAGATGGAGATTCCACAGCCTCCCTAGGCAATTTATTCCAGTGTTTAACCACCCTGACAATTAGGAACTTTTTCCTAATGTCCAACCTAGACCTCCCTTGCTGCAGTTTAAACCCATTGCTTCTGGTTCTATCCTTCGAGGCTAAGGTGAACAAGTTTTCTCCCTCCTCCTTATGACACCCTTTTAGATACCTGAAAACTGCTATCATGTCCCCTCTCAGTCTTCTCTTTTCCAAACTAAACAAACCCAAGTCTTTCAGCCTTCCTTCATAGGTCATGTTCTCAAGACCTTTAATCATTCTTGTTGATTTCTCCTCTCCAGCCCTCTTCTTTCTCCATCCCATCAGGGTCAATTGTTTTGTGGGTGTGCAGGGGGCACGGCTGCAATGGCAGTAGCAGCTGATAAAAACACACAGACGTAGCATTGTATTTACAGTCACAATGGAAAGGGAAAGGTATGTTTCAAAACTTGCTTCCCTTATTCCCATAAAAACTTTGAATAAGATGTGCTTATTTATACTTCAGCTTTGGAGCACTGCTTTCCAGCCCCCGCCATGGTGAGTGTGGCGGGGGGGGGAGGAATAGCTCAGTGCTTTGAGTATTGGCCTGCTAAACCCAGGGTTGTGAGTTCAATCCTTGAGGGGGCCACTTAGGGATCTGGGGCAAAATCAGTACTTGGTCCTGCTAGTGAAGGCAGGGGGCTGGACTCGACTCGACTCAATGACCTTTCAAGGTCCCTTCCAGTTCTAGGAGAGAAGATATCTCCATTAATTAATTAATTAAAAGGAAATTAAAATTTTCAGTTGCATAAAACAATCAAATTTTGGTCCATATTCCATGGGTGGAAGTATAGGGCAATGGCACTGAATAGTTGGCACTTGTTTCCACAGGCATTTGTGAGTTTAGCTGATATCTCGCTCCTGTGGGTAACAAAGGCACAGAGAACACAGCTACTACTGCAACCTGAAGCCACTTGGGCTCATATGCTGCTAGCCTGTTTCCTGTAGTGATCCAGCCACACTCATCGTGGAGTGGCATGGGAGTGTCCTGCTGTGGAGGAAGAAATGAGGCAGCCAGCCTTAGAAACCTTCAGGAGAGGACTACAGAGTATCTCCATGAAAGCTTTTAGTCTAGATCTCTCAAGAGGATACAAGGCACATTCCTATGTGCGTAAGCAAACTGCTTTGCATGGCTTTTCTCCCCACCAACTCACCTCCTGCCTAATCCAGCTTTGTGGTCCCACTACCTCTTCTCATATGAGAAAAACAACAAAAAGTCAAAACCTGTGTCTTGTTAACTTGGGGGTGGGCAGGATGCCATCTTTAAAGTTAAACATTGTAAGGGAAAATGCATGTACACGCTTATCTGAGATTTCTTCCACTTCATTGATCTTTTCTGTGCTTGGCTGGTGGGACTGGCTACACTGTGGTGGAGTTTTGAATAGGTCCTGGCTCGTGGCATAGCTGGAACCCCCTGCCACATCTTTCCCCTCCTCCTCCTGTTCTTCCCCTTCTCGCTGTTCACAGCAGGAGTCTCAGGCGCCTCTGCGCTGTATCCATGGTGGTCTGCAGGGTGCTGGTGAGGGGTCTATACCACGTATGCCATTCAGCTCATTGTAAAAGTGGCAGGTCTGTGGCTGAACACCAAGCTGATTGTTGGCTTTCCTGGCATTATGCTATGCCTGCCTCAGTTCCTTTGCTTTCACACGGCACTGCTGCTAATTCTTGTCATACCTCTTTGCCTGCATCCCATGCAACCTTTTCATAGATGCTGTGGCTGATCCATAGCTGTGCTTGCACAGCCTCTTCTCCACAGAGGCCCAGGAGGTCCAATACCTCCTGTCTACTCCAGGCAGGAGCACATCTTGAGCATGTAGCCAGCAGGGTCAGTTGTGCAGCTGCACACAACAAGAGAGAGCTTCTGGGGGTGTTCACCAAGCTGGGCCTTCAGGAAGAGGCATTTCAGATATATGTGGGTTGTTTCTAAGGGGGTTGGTGAGGTGGCTTCCAGTCTCCATAACCTCTGTGCAGTAGAGTTTTCAACTGTGATCAGAGCCATCACTGTCACAAGTAATGGGGCATTGTGGGACAGCTGTTAGAGGACTGTTAGGATCAGCACAGGTCACTTAGTGTCTACACTCATGCTGCATTGATCTCAGGAAGTCAACCACAGCTCCCCAACATTAGGGGGAGGGCATTTTATTGTTTTGTGATAATGGGGTGCTTATGTTGGCCAGAGACAAATTTGAGTATAGACACATGCAGAAATAGGTAGAAGCAAGGTGACTAATCAACCTAACTTTGTAGTATAGACTTGGACCTAAGGCCTGGATAAAGTCTCTGGCATATTACAATTTGCTTTTGTAAACTTGAAAAGCACATTTTCAGAAGAGACTTGATTTTTGTATTTTGTATTCATCTTTTAAGTGAAAAATTGAGAAGTATCCAGTTAATCCTTAGAGAAGAGAATATTGAGAAATTCCATAATACTTGCATGTTTTACATTGAGTAAATTCTTTGGAGAACATTACATTCTTGGTATTGCGGTAATGTCAAGTAGCCCCAGTCATTGACCAGAGTCCCATTGTGCTTGGTGCTGTACAAACACAATAAAAAAGATGGTTCCTGCCCCAAAGAGTTTACAGTTCATGCTGCATAATTAAACAAATTAAGACTCAGCTACTGATGTTGATCAAACTATGTATTTCTCTTTAAAGCATAGAAAGCAGTTAGCAAAGAAGATAGACCGTAGATACAGAAACCCTAAATGTTAACATTTTACACAAGTGAGGGGGTTAATGAGACTCCAGCTGAAATTAAAGAGAAAACTCTACCATCCCATTTCTATAACTATGAAGGAAAAGTGAAAAGATGTTGCTGTAATGTACCAAGAAGTTGCAACACTTTTATCCAGACATGTTATGTCTGTATTGATTCCAAATTACCCTGACATTTTACTGTCTCCCATTTGTGTAATGAACAAAACTTAGCCTCTGGATGTTTCTGCAGAAAAACATTTTAGATGACAGATGCAGATATATAGATAATTCCATTTGTCCTCAGGGGTTTGGCTAACTTCCTGTTTCTGTTTGCACTTGGTGTTGAAATGTTTTTAACCTGTGATCCAAGTACAGTAAAAGCTGTTTTATCCAGCTTGTTGGCGGAATGGGGGGTGCCAGTAAATAAAATGTTAGTTAACTAAGAGGGAGGGAGTTTGGATGTGGGAGGGGGTGCGGGGCTGGAGGTTGGGGCGTGGGAGGGAGTGCAGGGCGTGGGCACTGGGAGGGAGTTTGGGTGGGGGTGGGGGCTCGGGGTTGCGGTGCAGGAGGGAGTGCAGGGCTCAGGCTCTGGGAGGGAGTTTGGGTGTGGTCTTTGGGCTCTGGGAGGGCGTTTGGGTGCGGGAAGGGGCTCAGGGCAGGGGGTTGGGGCACGGGAGAGGGTGTGGGGTGCCAGATCCAGAGGGTGCTCACTTTGGGCGGCTCCCCGCTAGCAGCAACCTGTCCTTGCTGCTCCTAGACAGGGGGCTCTGTGTGCTGCCCCCGCTCCACCCTGAGCACTGGCTCTGCAGCTCCCATTGGCTGGGAACTGCGGCGAATGGGAGCTGCAGGGGTGGTGCCTGCACGTGGAGGCAGTGCGCAGAGCTGCCTGCCACACCTCAGCCTAGGAGCAGCAGGGACATGTCACCACTTCCGGGGAGCCATGTGGAGCCATATAGGGAGCCTGCTGGCCCTGCATCAACTGGACTATAAACTGGACTTTCTATGAAGATTAGAAATGCCGGTTTATAAAGCTTTCCAATTGGCACAGGGCCAGATAACACCATTTTACTGTAATACTACAAAATAAAACATTGGCCTTTGCATTCCATATGAAAGAATAAATGGGACTCTTCCAATTTTTCAAAATGATGTAGTAATGGGATACCTTAAGCGTTAATAAAAAGTGACTTTTGTACAAGGAACATACTGAAATGTTAGGTTGCTATTTCTACTGATCAAGGTGATGTCCAGCTGGAAATAAATACTTCTCTTTTGCATACTACTCTTTTGCATTTTTTGATAAGGTGATTTAAAATAAGATTACTTTTAACTCTGTTTTAGAGACAGTCCCAATCCTGCGTTGCATCTGAGGTTAACTTTATGATCCCAATCCTGAAGCAGACTGAGGATTTAGTAGGTTTCCAGCATAGAAAAAAGCAGCCTAGATCAGTCTGTGATTCCAAGGCATTGTCCCAGAAGACATTAAATGTTGGTGCACAGGGTAACTTTGGCCATACTTCTTTCCCAGGTGAGAGGCACTTGTGCTGGGGGTGGAGATGATGGATGTCAGATGAGCTGGTGTTGCTCATTGCTATGTGGGGATTTCTCTAGAATGGAAGAATCCTCCCATTGGAAGATTAGGCCAAAATTACAATTGGAGCAGTGCCGTGCAGCCTTAGTGAGGCCAAAGGTCTGGCCCATCATGTGATCAGTTTAATTTATTTCAAATCACAAGTTAATGTTTATACTGCTACTGATTTTCTCTAACCAAGTAGGTGTTGATGTGACTTCTTACAGAGACCCAAATCCTACAGCAGTTACTCAATTTTTACCCTTAACTCTTTCTTCAAAGTCAGTGGCAGTTTTCCGGTAGGCAAGGACTAGGTGCAAACTGTGTAATAAAACTAGTCAGCACTGAAAGGTCAGACTGCAATAGAAAATCTTTGAAATTTGTTTCTGGCTGAAATTTGTCCCTTGCAATCTAAGCTTAAAGTGTTGTCTAGTTTCTTTCAAAAAAAAACATTGTCTATCTACACAAAATTTGGAGAGATTGACTCAGGAGGATATATCAGGTACAACATATGATTGACTGTGGTTGTACTTGGGGAATTGAGAAGATAATTTAGTGCAGTATTTATATCACACATTGAGAGGGTCCAGGAAGAAATTAAATTCCTGATGTTGCAATGTGGTGTTCAGACAAATCCTGAAGTCCTTAATCAGGCATAAACTTCCAGTGAAGTAAATGACTCCCATGAAGTCTACAGTAGATTTGCCTGAATAAAGACCGAGGGTAATATTTTCAAAAGTGTCTAAGTAACTTAGGAGCCCAAGTCCCATTGACTTATAGTGGAACTTGGGCTCCTACATCACTTAGATGCTTTTGAAAATTTTACACTGAAATAAAATAACCAAAGCTGAGAGGGGAGCTCCAGATTAATTATACTATAGCGCTATACATAGAGATTTCTAAGTATAGGGTACAACACAGTCCCTATACAAGAGAGTACTATATCTTAAACATTTTGTACATAACTGTCAGCTTCCTGTCTGGTGAGAGAAAGATTACCAAGAAGGTCTTTTCACAAACTGTCATATAAAATGTCATGGATATATTCTGTGTTCTTAAGGATTTTTTTTTTATGAGCTGATTAAGGAGGTTTTAAAAAATAATATAATTTAATTTAACCCAATATAAGCAACCGAAGCCAAGGGAACTGATCATCTATTGAAAAGGGTATTTCAGTTCTTTTCTTTTTAAGTTCATTAAAGGGGATCACAGAGAGAGGTGAAAAAGTCTCCCACCTCTCTATATATTCTAGAAACCTGAGTTCACTTTAGAAGGCCTGAGGCATGAGAGGAAGCTAAGCCTTGTGACGAGGGCACTACATTGTGAATTGGAATTTAGGTTCAGTTTCCAGTTCTGTCACACGCTATATGTGATCTTGGACAAATCATTTCATCTCTCTCTCTGTTTCAGTTCCCCATCTTTAAAATGGAAATAGTAATACTTCCTTTCTCCAACACTTTCTCTGTCTTTATGTGGACTATATCTTCTTTATATGAAGGAATATCTCTTACTGTGTTTATGTACAGCTCTTAGAACCAAAGGCACTACTGTAATGCAAATAATTAATTATAGTGCACTTGCAGTCCATATGTATGTTGATAAGAGATGAAGTTTTTGATTGCTGGAACTTCATTTGATGTTTTCTTAAAGTTTTTGGAGGAGAGCCCATGAGGAACAAAGATTTCATGTAAATGCATCTGTCCAGCTCTAAAGTGATTGTCAGAAAATTCAGGATAAAAAATTATTTTTCTAAGTTAATCTGTCCCCAAGCCCACTTGCTGTATCATATGTTACCTTCTTATTGAAAATGTTGATTGAGGGTTTTCTGTCTCCAACAATACAGTTTTACCTCAATTTTTAAAAAGTTCTATATTACCATTAATCAACAATTCAGACATACCAATACACACTGCAGTACTTCCAGATTGGTTACAAATGATCAATGTATTGTAACATACCTGCTAGTTCATTACAGGGGACCACATTTATACCCAGTGCAGCATCCAGCCCGCAGAGGTTCCATAACCTCCTGAGTACAGGAAAGGGAAGTACTGCCTGTCAGAGTTAAGGGGAGCCCGAGGCTGTGTGGGAGCTGGAGCAGCAGCCTTGCCAACTCTTGTGATTTTTATCGTGAGTCTTGTAATATTTGGTGTTTTTCTTAAAGCTCCAGTGGTTGGAATCAAGAGATTGTGAGAGTATCTCAGCTCTCGTTTTCAACATAAACATAAGTGTGTAGCTCTTGTGGTTATGGAGAAAACTTGAACATGTGAACTGATGCACCCTAAAGGCTCAGGAACCAGAAGGCAAATTAAATCTAATTCTTTTGAATCCAATCTCATGATTCTTGGGGCCTGACTCATGAGTTTTGAACACTCTGGATTGCTAATACTGCAGCTGGCTGCAGAGAAAAGGCTGTTTGGGATCTGGGACTGACAGTTGGAAAGTTGTCTGTTGCTGGCCAGTGGTAGCCATGAGAGATCTTTGGGAGCAGACAGGAGAGCTGTGCAGACGGGTCTGAAAAAGATGGACAAAAAGAACCAAACTCTGGCCTGGGGATCTGCCCGATTGAATCCACAATGGAACTTTCTGCCCTGAGGCGGAAAAGATTCACCTTCATATCCCCATACAGGCCTGCCCTTAGGGGGCTGAGTCAGGAGTTGTCATTTGGTTCATTTACTGGAACCATTAAAGGAACTCTGGCTGGGGGGATTTGCACCATTTATTTCTGGCAGAAATGGAAGTGGACTTCTCTTACCTATGTAGTAAAGGAAGGAAAAGGATTCCCCTTCCCTATTTGGAATCTGTTTTGGGAGCCCACTGAGAGCTACAGTCTAGTGTTTGGAGCACTCACAGTGCTTGCCTCTGAGCTAATGTACACCCAATATACACAGGCCTGGTGCAGTCACCATGGTATCCTACAGTGAGTGGGGTTACAGTCTAATACAGTGGGTTGTTTCTGCACTATATCCGGTATGTTAATGATGCAATATTGTTGTTTCTCTCAGGATTTCCCCCCACCCCTTTTTTCTTCAATATATTTGTTTATGGCCACTTCTAAAAATTTACTCTTAACTCTCTCAGCATTGTGCTGTGTGTAAAACCTCGTATGGAATATTTAGTGACATTACTTTCTTCATTGGTTCTGGTTGGGAATTTGGAGGGAAATCTTCCTAGGGTGTTGAATGTAAGACATGACAACAGAATTTACAAAAATGACTCTTGGGGCGGAGGGGGTAAATCTTAGTTTTTCAGGAACTCAGTAAATATAATGACTGCTGTTAATAACTTCATGTCTTGTGTGTGTGTGAGAGAGCAAGCAATGTAACCTCTCAAAAATATTTTTTAGCATACTGGCAAATAGTTGATCTTTGACATCACTTGACACATCCACAGTGGTCAGAATAGCTTTAATATGCAATAAACTGTTGCACAGAAGTGGCACCTTTCTTTAATTTTACTCTTACTTTCTGTTGCTGGCATAAAGTGCATAAACAAACATTGAAAGATAAACCTTGAAAGATAATTTTTAACCCAGGAGTTACCCATTCATTAGCAAAGCCGAAAGGCAGGATGCATTAAGAAATTATTTCCTGATACCAGAGAACTATGTACATTTTAGATATGTGACTAACAAGTGATTCTGCCCAAGGGGAAAAAAGAAACATAAAACTAAATGAACGCAGAGAGAGTGATCAGTGAAGGGTGCTCCCAGAGTAGTAGTTTGCTTCTGGCAATTGTCCCACCCATGTGACATAAAGTTTCAAATATATTTTATCTCATCCAGGAACGTGTCCTACATTTAATCGGAAAGGTCAGTGGATAGAAGCAGAAACACTGATTGATGGACTGATTCTTTAACCTTAGTTCTTATATTGTCACATAAACATTCTTTGTGAGATGCCAACACATGAAAATGTGACAATTTTCTTTTGAGGGATAATATCTCAATCTTAATTTAAACATCTACTTGTGCCTTATGCTAATAAGGAGGCTAAGGAAAAATCCTGCTATCCAATTGAAAAAAGCGTAGGGCTTGTCTTTATTGCACACTTAACTCACATTTTATAACTCGAGTGTTGCCACTAACTTGAGGCCCACCCACACACACAAACCCTTAACTCAAGTGTATTTGTGCTTTTAACTTGAGTTGTCTGGTCCCTCAGCGGGTGTAGACTGCAGCTTGAGTTAGCCTAATTCATCAACTGATAACACAATCACTTTGTGTGCTTTAATACAATTTACTCTGTGCAGTTCCTGTTGTTTAGCTGCTCTCACTCAAGAGGAGTTAACCTGAGGCCTGGTCTACACTTGAAAATTAGGTTGGCATAACTGCGGTTTTCAGGCATGTGAAAAATCCACCCCCATGAGTGACATAGTTAAGCCAACCTAAGTTTCCATTTAGACAGCGCTAGATCAATGGAAGAATTCTCCTAGCTACTGCCGCCTATCGGGGAGGTGAGTTACCTATGCCGATGGGAGAACCCCTGCCATTGATGTAGGTAGTGTCTATACTGAAGCGCTACAGTAGGTGAGCTTCACAACTGCAGCGGTGCTACTGTAGCCTTTCAAGTGTAGACAAGTCCTATGTGTAGACAATTCAAGTTAATTCTGCAGTGAGGACATGGCGCTAATAAAATGTAAATCATACATACATTTAAAGACACTCAAGATAAAAAAATCTTTAAAAAAAATTGTCTTTACTGTCCCTATGTTGCTAATTAACACCTGAGATTAGTGAAGAGGTGCCTTGTGGGGGGGGCAGGGTAAAGAAGTATTATCCCCATTTTAGGCCTTGTCTACACTACAGGGAAAAGTCGATCTAAGCTACGCAATTTGAGTTACGTGAATAGCATAACTCAAGTCGATGTAGCTTAGATCTAGTTACTGCGGGGTCCACACTATACGATGTCGACAGGAGACGCTCTCCTATCGACTCCACTTAATCTTCTCGATCCGGTGGAGTACAGGAGTCGACGGGAGAATGATCTGCGGTCAATTTAGCGGGTCTTCACTAGACCCGCTAAATCGACCGCCAATGCATCGATCTCCGCATGTCGATCCCACGGTAAGTATAGACAAGCCCTTTCATATTGGTCTGAGGTACAGAAAAGAGAAAGGTCAGTGTATGAAAGCATTCACTAATTAGGAGTGCCTCAATTTTGTCAACTTGAAACATATGGAGCATAATAATTTTTCACAAGTGCTGAGAACCCTCAGCTCCCATTGACTTCTTTTGCAGTTGTGGGAACTCAACACCTCAGAAAATCAAGTCCTGTATGTGGACACTTAGGAAAATTTCGGGCCTAAGTGGCCTATCCAAGGCAGAATTGGGAACAGAATGCAGGTTTCCTGGCTTGTGCTTTACTCGTGAGACCATGCTTCCTCTCATTATAGAGGACACAGATTCACGTTGCTTTTTCAGATCACAATGAACACCAAATATATCATGAAATCTCTTACATTTTCATGGTTTTGTTTTTTGGACCAATGCACATTTTAAAACAAACAGTTTAATAGTTTAAGTGGAAATGAAAATGGGAGGAAAATAAGATGTCCCTTTTTTTTTTTTTTTTTTTTGAAACTGGAGCTCTGAAGAGGGTTTTCCTTCCCCACCCCCTTCCTTTGCCTGTTTTGGGGGTTATGCTTTTTCTTTGTTGTGCATGTGTGTACTAATACACTTACTGATTATTTGCAAGGTATAGGTTCTGTCATTCATGCTAATTCTGAAAAAAAAGAAAGGAAAAAAAAAACAAAAAACCCTGGTCATTTGACTGGGAGAACACACATCTTGCCGGGGATATTACAATTTCCCATTCAGAAGCACTAGTGACATTTACAATAACACTTGGAATAGGGAAATCTCCACTCTCAATATTGAATCATTCCAAATGTACCCTGATACTTCCTGTCTCTATTTTGCTAACTTTTTAGATTATGGGAGGATGTAATTAGAACGAGCATTGGCAGTAGAGGGGAAAAGAAAGGGTGCTATGTCAAATTTGAGTTCTCAGAAGGCCTTACTTTCCCTAAATATTACAGCTGCTATTCTCCAAGTTAGTGTGCATCATGACAGCTTTACTATCCGCGTTTGTAAATAGAAAATACTGAAATGAGTTCCGTTAAAGATTCAGTTAATGCATTTCTGGTTAGCCAGTAGGTGTCATCACAAGACTGATCCTCCTCTGTCAGGAGCTGAGTAATATTCTTTCATGATCCTTCGAACCCTTGCCAACTCATGACTGGGAGAGACCAAATTTTAGCTTGAGCTTTTTTTTTTTCTGGCTGGCTGGCATCACACCTTGGCTAGCCATGTGGTTCAGTTGTATTTTATTGTTGCAAAAGAGTTACAACTCAACTGAGGCATCTGTACAACAAAGAACTGATTATCAGCGGGATCTGTTGCTTTAAAAACACCAGGTTATATCAAGGTGAAATCAAGATTGATTTCAATACAGGAGATATCAATGATGCCTTCAGCAAATGGAAAATGGTAGTGACCCTGAGTTAGTTAAGGGCTCACTTGGGTCTTCTAGGCAAGCTCCAGATGTTTCATAAAGCTGTTGCTGCAGAGTACAGCCCATGTATTGTTCTCCAGAATGTGGTATTTTTAAGGGCACTCACCATTGATCTACCTCTGCCCTCATTGAAATCAATGGGAATTTTACCATTGATTTTAGTGGAAGCAAACTTAAGCTACTACTGAGTATTTTTTAAAATTTCACCCTGCATTTTCATTTTTAAAAAGCTGGTTTTAGTCCTTATGACTGTGAAGAAAAACTTTAAAATTTGAACCCAATGTAGCTAATGCAGTGTTGACTTCCTGGATCTGCAGGCAGCCTAAAGCAATTATTCTGAGAAGTGTGAATCACCAATAGTTTAACACTAAAACCTAAAAACAATAATGTGCTAATCTGACATTGTTTCCTTCCAAGATATCCTGGATACCAAAAGCCCTGATTACCGCTGCCCAAACCCCTACCTTCCTCTCTCTCTGCCAACTTCTGCAGTGCAGTTATACATTATCAGTACAACACCTTTTAGCTGCAGCACGCTGAAAACTGAAAATGTGGAGAGAGTGTAAATTAATTGAATTTAGCATCAAAATATATACTATAGGGACTACTGTACTGACTGTATTACTCATTTTCATATTTAATTAAATACAACCCTCCATTTTTTAAAATGTAAATGAGCATGCTATAGAATTTCCAGTCTGCTGTATCTGAGTTGTAGAAATCTGGGGGCCTTGCTGCAGAATGTAGGTCCATCTTCCCTTTTAGAACACAGGCCCTTTTTTACTAGTATTTGCCCTTGTTGGAGGCAGTGCAGAGCAGCAATGCCCAAGAGGAACTCCAGGAGGAACTCTGGCTCAGGAACCATAACCTTTCCCACAGCTCTCTGGTATGCATATGTAACACTAACAGACCCCGGTCGTCAGCGGGCGGGTTGAACCTGGGGCCCCTGGATCTTAGTGCATGAGCCTCTACTGCGTGAGCTAAAAGCCAACTGTTAGCTAAGGCTGTAGAGCAGACTCACTTATCTCTCTCTTAAGTGGTCTCGGTGCCACTAGATGGGACAGAACACCACACCCAATGTGCGGGTTACACATACGCTTCTGACCATTTCTGCTGACCAACGTGGAGGTCGGGCTGGGGGCATGCACCTTCCCTCCCCATCTTCTTTGTGGTCTCTTACCATGAGGGAACAGTCACTGCAAAGACTGTGATTGGCCCAGCGGGTCTGCTTCTTATGCATTGCTTGAGCAGTCTGATTCTACGGAAGGATGACGGCTTCAGGCAGGAGTGGTGGACGCACCCTAAAAGTGGGGGGAGCCACAGGCTCCCGAACTGTGGCACCACCCCCCACCCCACCCCTTCCCCTGAGCCCTCGCCCTTGCACTGCCCCTTCCCCTGAGCCCCTGTCCTTGCACTAAGCCCCTGTCCCCACCCTACCTCTTCCCCTGACGCCATGCCCTCCACTCATTCCTGTCAACCCTCTCCCCCCATCACTCGCCTTTATGTCTGGTAAAAGGTGGGAGGGCCATGGCCGTCCCGTTCCAGTGCCCCTGGCTTCAAGGGGACCGCTGGGCCATGGAAAGACAGCCAGCAACGTAGCAGTGACAAAAAGAGAAGTACTAAAGTACCTCACAGGATCACACATGTAAAAAAGAGTGTGGTGATTGTGTATTTGTAATGATCCTCTTAAAATGGGCTTTGGGGTATTATATCTTCCAAATTGATTTGCCTTTTAAAGCCGCAGACACTGCATTCCTGTAGTTAGCTAAGGATGTTTCTTTCTCATGGATAGAAACTACTGTACTACCTTCTCTGTTTTTGACAGAGATTTCATTTGAGGTATCAAGTATCAAAACCCAAGTCCGATACTGAGGTTTTACTTAGCTCTTACTTAGGGAAAGTTCTCATTGACTTCAATGACTGAGTAAAAATACAGTAAGGACTTCAGAATTTGGCCCTACATATATAAATCTCCTCAAGAAGCCTCTTTAAAGTGCAGCTTGTAACTATCAAAACTGTCACTTTGAGAAATGTGGCAAGATTACAAGGTCAATCATGACAAATACATTGTTAAATGAAAACATATGTGGCACAATAAAATGCACAGCATAAAGTTTTATTGTCAGTTTGCTTAGTGTCTAAAACTTTCATGACCATTTTGCAAGACATAGTATTTGCACACTGTATTTAGTTTCACCCATCAATCAAATCATGTCAACTGGTCTCTTCCTTTCCCCTTATTGTATGTCCTCAGACAAGTAAGAAATACACAGATTCTGTTTGTGATAAAACGTACAACTGTCAGCACAATGCCAGTTGAAACGGAGACAGGAAACTATCTTAGTATCAGTTTTCCGAGCTAGGATTAATGTAATAATTTGTATTTCTAGGAACTGTATAGAATTTGGTGCCTTAAACAAGATTTGCAGATTGTAAGAATTTTAAATCCCAAAAAGGGCTTTACTTAGGTTTACATAAGAACAGATGTGCAATCTGGTATTTAGTTGGCTCTGAGAAAATAATGGAAGAAAGTGAGAAACCTACAGAAATATATTAGTGACCAGGCAGCATTGCTTGAAAACGAAAGGTGACTAATAGAAAGTTCATCTATTAATATGATGTTGTTGCACTTCATGTTTAGGAGTAAGTTTATCAGTAATACACTCTACTATCAATATTACTCCCTGGTTTGGGGCCTGGCTTATTGAGAGCTGAACACTATTTTTACAAGGTTGTTCATAATGCTGCTAGTTTTAGGAAGGGGTCTTAATGGATAACCTGTCAAGTTGATTTACGAAGGTATGGGCTTTTGGAGAAGACAAAGAAAATGTGTTCCTGATAAAACCACAGCGACCGCCCTGGGACAGGGAAACACTTCTTTGAAACATGCTGGAACTTGAGACTTTGAGGCTGTTCTATTCTGTACAAGTGATACCCCTGTATCGCTGTATTTGAGCACATACTAGTAGTGCATGAAACAGTGTGATTAACATCTGTCACACAAGGCGTGTTCTTTCTCTCATTCCCTCCCCACAGGGAGAATTGTGTGTGCCATGTAGTATTTTGTTTTGGTAGGTTGGTTGTTTTTTTTCATGTACCTACTGCTCTGTGTGTGTTAGAGAAGGCAGGCCAAAGAAATGTGATTGCACTTGGGGCAGAAAGTGGTGAAGTTTGAGATAGGCCTTAGTTCCTGTGGGAGTTCTTTCCACTGTCTCAGACCAGTACCTGAGAAAGCTCTGTCTCCTGCAGAGACATGCTTTACCCTTGTGGTAGAAAGCTCCGTTGTACCTGATGACTGGAGTTGGAGCTTTAGGTAGTGTTTTAGGTATGCTGTGCCCAGCTTATGGAACACCTTGATGAGACGTTCAGCTTGACTCAGTGTTGTGTGGGAAGCCAGTGTAGAAGGTGGAGGACAGGTCTGAGGGGCTCACGGTAGCCTGTGTTGCTGAATAGATGTGCTACAGTGTCCTGTACTAGTTGGAGTTTCCTAAGGGCTGGTGGCTTTATGAACAGATATATTCCATTGCTATAGTCCAGATAGGAGGTGACAAAGGAATATATAACGTAAATCGTCATCCCGTGGGATGGGATGGAGTCTCCTAGCCACACAGAGATGGTAGAAAGCATCTCTTGTGGATGCTGTTGTGTGAGAGATCGTTGTTAGTGATGTATCCAGGACTCCTAAACTACAGACTGAACTGACCAATTGTGGGTGTGTACCTTCCACCAAAGGAGACTGCTCCGTGGCTGCAAACTTATCGTGTGCTTTCCTCTATCTACCAGCATCACCTCTTTCTTGCTCAGGTTCAGCTTCGATCAGCTGTTCTTCATCCATGAGCTGATCTTGTCCAAGCAGTGGGCCATCTTGATGATAGGGGTGGGGTCGTTGGAGTGAAGGATAGGTAAAGTTATGTGTCAGCTGCATAGTGCTGGCAAAATGCATCCATGTTGTCCAACCAGTTCACATAGTAGCTGCATGTAGATGTTGAATAGGATCAAAGATAAAACTGATCCTTGTGTAACTCTACATGTGAAGGGGCTAGTGGCAGAGGCACAGTTTCCTCTCACTACTCTTTCAGTTTCTCCTTCCAGGTATGACTTAAACCATTTCAGCACATTCTTCTGGTCTCCTGCCACCTCTCTCAGGTGAGACAGCAGTATCTTGAGGTTGACAGTGTGGAATGCTTCAGGGAAGTCCAGCAGGATGAGAATGGATGTCTGTCTACCATCCATCGACAGCAGGAAATCATCCATTATAGAAACTAAAGCTGTTTTCATTGTATGTCTTGGTCTGAATCCAGATTGTACTGGGTCTAGGATATTAGCTTTGATTAGGTAAGCTTGTAGTTGGCTTTCAGTTAGTTTCTCTGTGAGTTTACTTAGATAAGAAGGTTTGGGCAGTAGCTGACAAGAACAGATGTATCCAGGGTTGGTTTCTTTAGTGTTGCAAGTTTGAATGAAGTATTGGCTATTTCGGTCCAGAGCAGGACCAGCTGTTCGTGACTCTCACCATCCAGGAAGGGGATGGAATGCAGTCATAGGTTGTGAGTTGAGACTTAGGACTCAGAATAAAGAAAAAGCCACCTAGATTGAGCTCTGTGTCACCAAAAAGGATTTCAATTAGGTTTTCAGTTCCATTTAGCATTATCCTGTACCTAACATTTGGAACCAGTTTTAGGAATACTTTATCTTACAACTTACTAACTGTCTAACTTTTTTGACCAACATGCATTTTATGTTTGCCTCTGTTTTCTGTACCATTCCAACAAAAATTGCTTTTGTTTAAGGTGACTGGAATTGTATATTGAACTGGTTAAATGAGGGATAATCCTGGGAAGAAGGGATTTGAACTAGAGGTTGGAAGGGAGTAATGACTTGAGTTCTTGGTTAGGGGCAAAAGAGTTTGTAATTTCCCTCCTCAAACTGTGCCAAAAAGGGATAGTAGTGAGTCCTTCAGGCATGGAGACAGGAGAACAATCAGAGGGTGCTAGGCTTTGTAACAATTATTGTCTACTTTAAAGACTAAGTATATATATACACCTCTTTTATTATATATTCCCTTGTCACACTTTCCATATAAAAATTCCTACCCTGTTTTTAATACATTAGTGGTATAATGATAACCAACTTAGCCCTGGTCTACACTACAGAGTTAGGTCGACATAAGGCGGCTTATATCAATCTAACTCTGTAAGTGTCTACAATAAAATGCAGCTCCCACCGTTGTAACTCGCTCACTACACCGACCTAATAACTCCACCTCCATGAGAAGTATAGCTCTGAGGTCCATGTAGTTAGGTCAAGACACAGCGTTGCTTACATCGACTGTTGCTGCCTTTCAGAAGCTGTCCCACAATGTCCCACACTGATAGTTCAATTGGTGAAAGTGCTCCTGGTGAGGACATGCACCGCTGACACAAGGAGCATAGCATGGACATGCAAAAGCAGCTTAATTACTGTGGTGGCTGTAAGTCAACGGAACTTAGGTCAATTTAGTTTCGGAGTGTAGTCTTGCCCTTAGCATTTGAGAGGGAGCTTATCACCCATAGTGCTTCAGTGATTAGTAGCATCATTTAGGGTTTATTTTTCTTACTATCCAACTTTATTTCCTCACTTTCAGATATTTTATTGTTTTTGGGTGTGTCCATCTCTAATAAACCTGAAACATATGGGGCCAGATTGTGAGTCTGTCATTAACTCTGGTGAGGAGCTACTCATGTGAGTAGTTCCTGTGAAGTTAGTTGGACTGTGAGACTGCTTACCATTACAAGTAGGATGTTTACATTTAGCCCTTGGAGAAATGTGGCTTACAGAAAAGCATTGAACTTGATTGTTAGATCAATCTGCCACAGAGTGGCCTGTCCAAAACACAATTTTTAAAAGGGACTAAATATATTTAAATCAAAAACTTTACTGTTAAGATTTCCAGTAAGAAACACGAGGAAGTGCTGAATGTGGGTTATAATGCCAAAAGCAAATAAGGAAAGTATAAGGAGATGTCATATTTTAGATGCGTATCTTGCCTTAACTTTAATGGTAGACCACCAATGTAAAATCTCTTTAGAAAGGTAGACCGATTGTGTCAGAGTCAGAAAATGAACTGTAATGTTTACTGCTGTATTTACACAAAGGGCCAAATTTTCAGTCCTGTCACTGTTCTGGGCTGAAAAAGTGGTATACACACATTTAGCATGTTAAAACAAACATTCAGTCTTTCCATTTGCCTGGTTTGCATACAAAGTGTGTGCATGGGTATTTTTGAAGGCAACATCAGTTGTGATCTCAAAGGCAGACCTACAAAAACGCAGGCCATGTTTGGGAATTCAGTCAAGAATGTTTAAACTGCAACGTTCTTGATTCTTATAGTATCTCAGTGTTGTGTGAAATCTGTTCTATTCTACAGCTGCTGTTTCTATTGCTCTGCATCCACCCCATCCCAGCCAATAATTTCACCACTTATTTTTTGAAGTGTTACTATGTATGCTTCGGAATTCTGTGCAGCTACTATAAGAATAACCTGCAATCTATGTTCCCAGGAACATTTATTCTTAGTACAAATCTAAAGGTCAAAAAGCTAGCTGTTGGGCAAAATGTATACTTATAACTGCACTTGCTTGAAAAGGAAGTGAACTCACACTTGATCAGACTGGGTCATTTCTTGAAACTGATATGTTTTTAAGGGCTTGTCTACATAGATTTTTTGTACTGATTTAACTATATCTGTTTGTCAAACAGAAAAAAACCTTGATACAGTTAAGTTGGTATAGAAACTGGGTGTAGACCAGCCCTAACTCAAATGGGGGGAAAAAGAAAGTCCTGTTCACTAGAAAATGTGCTATTTACAAAATATGAGTCACTTTTAATTCATACTGGACCCATAAAGAAAAAGGAAGATGTTGGGAAAATTTGGGGGTTTGCATATTTGAAATATTGTCATAATTGACTATACCGGGGGTGGCCAATTTGAGCCTGAGAAGGAGCCAGAATGTACCAATGTACATTGCCAAAGAGCCACAGTAATATGTCAGCAGCCCCACATCAGCTCCGCCCGCTCCCGCTCCCCCGCCTCCCGCCCACCGGCAGCCCCGCTGATCTGCACCTCCCTCTTCCTCCTCTGACCTCCTGATCAGCTGTTTCGTAGCGTGCAGGAGGCTCTGGGAGGGAGGGAGAGGAGCAATTGCATGGCAGGCTCAGGAGAGGGGGCGGAAAGGGGTGGAGTGGGGCACGGCCTGTGGCAGAGCCAGAGGTTGAGCAGTGAGCATCCCCCGGCACATTGGAAAGTTGGCGCCTGTAGCTCCAGCCCCGGAGTCGGTGCCTATACAAGGAGCCTCATATTTACTTCTGAAGAGCCGCATGTGGCTCCGAAGCCACAGGTTGGCCACCCCTGGACTATACCTTTGGGAGAGAATTAGCCTTTACCATAAGAAGAACAAATAGGAAACCTTTGGCAATGCACTTCTTTAGTGAAAAGAGCAAAAATTCCTTGTTATTGTATCTAACCTCTAAGAAAGCAGTGTAACTGCTTTTAACAGCCAGTCCTAAAACATAGTGTGTGCTTGTCTTGGCTGCAGCCTGCCACTGCACAATGACCTTTTTAAACCACTAGGTGCACGTTTACCGTCACATGGCCCATTATAGTCTCATCCACCATGCCAGAATGTTAGGGCGGAAACACTCTGGCGAAAGGAATGGATATCTGTTAAAATCCCCAACTCCTCATCGCCAACCTCGCAATTTGCCCACCTGGTTTTGACTTGCCCCGTCACCAATGGTCCCCGTTGAACAAGTTCCAGACCGGGCAAGGTCTCTGTGCAGCCAACCAGTATCGCTGGGGCCTTCGTGACAGCTCTTTGTGCAGCTGTGGTGCAAGACAGATGATGACGCACATTGTCGATGAATGCCTGCTGACTAGGTTCAGCAGTGGCCTAGAAGAACTGCATCACGCCACTGAAGATGCCATCACTTGGCTAGATGACTATGCACTTAAACGCTAAATAAATTGGCTGCATTGGGGTTTATTTATTAGTTTATTTAAATTTAGTGAAGTCTCTCCTCCCTCCTCTTCCCCTCTCTCCCCCCAAAAGCAGCAATTCTACATTTGGTTGTGGTGCAAACATCACGTGATTTTTTTCCCCTGTGATGGGCTTGTGGCTAAAGAATAAGGCTGGAGGTCAAAAGACTTGGGTTCTGCTCTTGGCTGGGCCAAAGAAATCTTTTGTGATGTTGGGCAAGTTGCATCTCAGTCCCCTCCAACCACATCTAATCTCTCTCACTAGGTGCTTTTACTGCTCTCAGCATCATGACATTTGAGTGTTTTACAAGAGTCAACATTAAATACTCATAGATATGTATTAAGCATTAAAGTGGAGGTGATGATGCTTCCTTACCTTACAGTTTAGTAAGACTAGATGCACTAGGGTTATATTGTGCCATTAAGGAGCTGTGAGTACTCCGTACCTTTGAAAATCAGGCCACTTTATTTAGGTACATAACTTAGGTGATTAAAGTTTTAAAACTTTTTGCCTTAGGTTTCCAGTGTGCCTTTCTAAGACCCTAAATGTCACTGGAGGAGCATGGAGAGAGCACCTAGACTTTCTGACTGGAAGCAGGACATGTGCTCTCCCTGTGTCAGCTGCAATCAGCTGCCAGTGTGATGATCCCATCCCCTTTGCAGTTCCTGGTAGCGTTAATGCTTCCTTGTCCGTATGCTCAGAAAGCATAAGGGTTCTGGGTGTCCATGTATCTACCTGTACCATCAAGTTTATTCTGCATGATAAGAATCCTGAACTTCACCTAACCCTCCAGCCCTGTCACCACATGGTCAAAGAATGTACTGGTCTGACAGAAAATATATTAGCAGGTCCTCCTTGACATTGGCTTGTCAAGTATTCCTTAAGATTAATGTAGTTTAGGGTCAGAGGGCAGATTTAAGATTTTTATTGCAAAATTATGTAAACAGAGCAAAGCGTACAGTCGCTTTGCTTTTATTCAAATCCATAGTGATTGTGTGTGGATGAGTTCATAAAACTACTTCTCTGTCAGAAGGAGATGTGTGGACCATACATTGAATAGAAAAGGAAAGCTTTCCCATTTTTATCACTGGATGGTAAAATTCTGTAATAAGAGAAGTAAAGTATTCTCATGTTCTTATGTAAATAGTAATAAAAAGAACCCCAAGCAAAATAGTAACTCATAAAATATTGTATCTTAAAATTTGTTTTGCTTTCTTTATAAAGTTTGAGAGCGAAAGTTAGACTAGTAACACTGTCTTCATCTGCCTATAGTAGAGGCAGTAGATGAGCCAGCTTTCATATACTGTCTTGACCAGACTCTTCAATCCTGACCTGAATCACCCATGATGTCCACTCCTGTAACTTCAAGACGAATCAGTCAAATTAGTTCAGATTTTGTGTTGGCAGTACTATGTAGATAAATATTTTCTAGTGCAGTAACACCACTGGGTCACCTTGCTTTTCTATAAACTATTTTTATATTATATTTCCTGATCTTTAATAGCTGCCATTGTAAAATGTGACTTAGACTGAAGTAGTTGCCGATGTACTCTACAGGTTTGTTTTATTATAATAACTAAGGATATAGAAAATTTAGGTAATTCTAAACAGACCTAATGTTGCTAAAGTAGTTGATTACAATAGGGACACATGAAAATACCTTACTGTAGCACTGGATCACTTTTTAATAAGGATTACTTTGTTCCACTTCTTGACAATGTTGTCCTTCCTAATATGAGGGTAACAATGTCAGAGTACACAGGACAGCAAAAGTCTCACTCTACAGCTTGTTATCCAATTATTATTATTATTATTATTATTTATTATTTATTTTATTATGTATTATTACTGAGTAGCAATAGCATGCTTGGTGCTGCACAGAACACAAAGCTGAATATGATCACTGCCTAAAGGATTATATGTTCTATATTAATCAGTAAAGTTTAGACAAATAAAAACAACATGCCTAGAGGCAGGACATTCTTCGGCAAAACACGCTGGCAATAATTGGTAGAGTTCAGATCACTAAATTTCACTGTGGATAAAGAGCTCAATGGACTAACTGACTTATTTTTTAAAATACCATGTTTTTCCATATTTGCCTCCATGTCATCTATTCCTGTTAAAGTTATTGGTTTCTAGAACCATGATTATCTTAATTGCATTAAAACTTCTCAAGATCTTTAAGTGTTGCAGTTCCCAGTTATCCAGCCCCTAGTCTATTGTGAAGTGAGAAATGAGTGTTTACAAACAGAGTACCACAGAGAGATTTCCCGACAGCCATTTAATAAAGGCATAATTTTGCATTTTTCAGCAGCATTCAGACCCTTGCATTTGGAAACAGTTTGGCGTTTCCAGCTTGTCGTCATAACTCTATACCACTGTGAGTGGCATCGTCAAGTATGCTTAAAGGACTTGCATGTTTAAGAATTCCAGATTTGTGCCAAATATTTGATTTCTTTAAAAAAGATCATCTGATTTCTGTTATTTTTATAATAAGGTAAAATATATATTACATTAGTATGTAATGGTTAAAATATTATAGAATTAATTGTTTTTTATTTTAGTAATATTTAATAGATTATATTTTAGATCTCTGCAATTCTCACCGGTTTCTGTTTTATATGCAGAGATGATTGATCAGATCAGGACTGGATTGGATGCTCTTGTGGTACTAGATCTGTGAGTGGTGGGACAAAAGCCAGAGGTGCTGGAACAATGTGTATGGTGGGGATGCTGAGAGCCATTGAACCAAACTGTAAACCCTGTTTATAATGGAAACCACTTCAAGGCCGGGGGGGTGCTGCAGCACCCTCTGCACCCCTGGTTCCAGCACCTATGACAAAAGCCACATTGTTGGTGGCTAAATTTTAACCACTTCCCTATATTGAGAGTCTCGATGTTCTGGGGAAGCCCTGGTGAGCTCCACGTTGGTAATCTCTAATCTGTACATGAGATTACCATAAACCACTTGGGGTACATCTACACTACAGCGGGGAGTCGATTTAAGATACGCAAATTCAGCTACGTGAATAGCGTAGCTGAATTCGACGTATCGCAGCCGACTTACCCCGTTGTGAGGACGGCGGCAAAATCGACTTCTGTGGCTTTTTGTCGGCGGCGCTTACTACCACCTCCGCTGGTGGAGTTAGAGCGCCGATTCGGGGATCGATTGTCGCGTTCCGACGGGACGCGATAAATCGATCCCCGAGAAGTCGATTTCTACCCGCCAATTCAGGTGGGTAGTATAGACCAGACCTCAGAGAATACACCTGGTGCTGTGGCCAGATTGCTTAGTGGTGTTAGTCTCTGGAAACACATAACACCATGCTACAAGGACTTCACAGGTTCTTCTTTAACTTTGGAGTAAAATTCAAGAGTTGTTGATTCTGAGCTTTAAAGCTGTTTGTGGTTTGAGTCCTGTCTGGCTGAGAATCCAGTCCTTTCCTCATGAGCCTTTGCATTAGTGAAATCAGTTGATATGCTCTTGATTGTAATCCCTTGGTTAGAGCATCTAGGACTAGGGGCAAAGTGTTTTCAATAGCGGGCCCTTGAAATTCACTTCCTTCATTGCTCTGACAGAGCCTGGGTCTGTTGACCTTTAGGGTCTAGTGTAAGGGCCAGAGTCCGGGATTGATGATAGATAATTCCCTGTTTAAAACTGATTTTCAGAGGGTGGGATGAATGTTGAGTATTTTAGATTTAATTTTATGTCCAATACTTGATTTCTTCTGCATGCGCTGTCATGTGCTCTTAAAACACCACATTATTTAAGTGAACTTGGACAAACATGAATTGCTGAGATACTTTAATTGTTGCCAGCAGGTTAATTTAAAGTTTCCTTCCTGTGTGTGATATATTTACATTAAGGAGCACAAAAGGAACAAAGAAAACTAAAGAATATGCTGTTTGGATTCATTGTTACCTGGAAGATAACCACATTCCCTTCAATGTTTGTCATATGGATGTGTTTATTCTCAAACATATAGGCAAACAATAAAAAGGTATTCCAGCAAGTAATTGCTGTAGGCTCAATCTTTCGAATGCTTTCCTGTATTGGTAATTTTCTACAGGTTAGTACTATCATTGACGTTCATGAGACTACTTAGCTGAGTGAAGTAACTCGTGTGCATAAGTGTTTGCAGGATTAAACTGTATATTAGAAACACTCACTTGAAAAATCAGAGAAAGGAGGAGCTTAAGATATTGGGCCAGATTTCCAAAAGAACTCTGCATCCAGCATCTCTCACTATTCTCAGTGCGAGCCCAAGTTGCTGAGAACTCTTGTAAATTTGGCCAATTATGGATATACCAGAAAATTAATTCCTTCTGATTTGTTCCATAAACTAGCATGGCCTGTAAAATCAAAATATATTTTGAATTCCCTAATGGTCCCCTTGCTTTTGTTCAGCAAATACTTTCGGAAGTGACACAATGTTAAATCAAAGAGAGACTTTATTTGAGGTCTTCTGGAGAGCACATTGAAACTTGGCCACAGCAAGCCATTTCTGCTCACTCTGTAATGAGAGGGTAAGTTTAGATGCATGTGTGTGTTTGTAAAATAAGATTTTCAAGAAAACTACTTTTAAAGTTTTCTTTCCTTCTGACCCCAAATTCCTGTTGTTATTTTCTGTAAGGTTGGTGGGCTGGAGCAATTTAGAAGCAAGATGTCACCTCACAAATGAGCAAATGGAGCATGTTGCAACATTACAGAAAGCCCTGACCTTCAGTCACAACACTGTCCTTGCCCATGGAATAAATGGAAATGGACCTGAATAGAAAGATAGGGAATCTGCAGGTGTTTTTGTTGTTGTTGTTGTTTTCCCCCCTGGGAAGCATTGTAAGGTTGAGACCTTTGTGACTTGTAAAGTACCTATCTAACTGGTTTCCACAACAACTCCTAGCTTCTGGCAAGAATCATTTTCATGTTGTTACAAGTGATGTGGTGTGTGTTGGTAGTGGAGCGTGCTCCTTAGTTACACACTGCAGTAGGTATGAGATCGGGGAGATAAAGTTGTTTCTTAATGAACTTAACATGAAAAGCACACTTTTAAAAATGATAGCCAGATTTTCACTTTTCCATACTAACTGAACCAACACAGAGCATCAGAGTAAGTTAGTGTTTTGTAGTTTTTTTTTCTTAAATGTACAAATTGAAAATTAAACAAAATAATTAGACAAATATTACTGGGTACTTAGAATTAAAATATAAATTTTGCCCTATGATGGTAGTGATAGAGTTCCTTTACTAAGTAATTACATTTTGCGAAGACATAGACTCACTTTTCCATGTGGTTCCCTTTACCGCAGCGTCCATGATCTGAAAAATCTCAAACGACAACAATCAGTTGCACCTGGATACTTACATTTGATTATGAATGCTAATATTTTGCTGAACAGAAACTTGTTTTCAAGATACTCAAGCAGGCACATTCAACTTTAGTTGGGGCCGTTAAATTGCATTGATTTCTCTAAAAAAATTGTTATGCAGAACACTGAAATTATTGATTTCTGAGCTTTTAATATCCACCATTATTATTATTTTTTTATTATATAAATTTGTATTCCCACAGCACTTATGGGCATCAATCAAAGCTCATAGTCCCAGGGTCAGCTAGGCACTCTGCAGACATGCGGTAAAAAGACTGTTACTTCCAAAAGGAGCGCTCAACATAGAATATGTGAATGAGACAAAGGAATGGAGGGAAGATGAGTTAACAGAATAGTGAGCAGGTTATTGTACATTAAACATAGGTCTCGTAGACCTTAAATATCATTATTAGGTGGTAACGTGAGACTCCCAAATGGTAGCATTGTAGGCATTTGATTCTGTGATAGTTCCATTTGACTGTATAAATACTTTGGCCAGTGTATGAATGAAATGTTGGTATTTCATGTGTATTACGATTCTATAACACTCTACCTACCCACACATCACAAACAAGGACAGTTTCACAGCATTTGGGGTCGTTAACCCAGTTTCACAGAAAAACGAGGATATAGTGTGCAATTTTCAAATCCTGCATAAAGCTAGAATGATCAGGTTTTAGGAGCTATCCTGCACAAGGAGTGGGAAATGAAATCCAACCCAGCCCTAGGGCAGGTTCTGGGCTTGCAGCACATCCTCTGCTGAAATAGAGCTGCTGTTTCTTCATGTCCCCATATAAGATCCATTTAAGCTCAGATACAATAGCTGTTTGCCTTGCCTGACCCATAATCCCCTCCTTGGGTATGTCTACACTGCCATTAGACACTCGCAGCTGGCCTCTGCCAGCTGAAGACTGGGCTCTAGGACCCTGCGAGCTAGGAGGGTCCAAGAACTCAGGCTGCAGCCTGAGCTCCAGCATCTGAACTGCAGTGAAACAGAGCCATAGCCATAGGTCCAAGAGTTAGCTGGCACGGGCCAGCGTGGGTTTCTGATTGCAGTATAGTTATACCCTATGAATGAATCTTAGGCACCAGCTGCAGTGCAGATGGTTGGAGGCAGGAAGTGATCATATCATCCCAAATCCCACACATAAATGAGACCACTTTTGCTTAAGGCCAAAATGAGCTGCCACTCATAGCAGATTGTCGTACAGATCTTTATAATGTGATTGTCCCTCTCTCTTCTTGCATGTTCTGCCTGCAGTGACAACAGATGATCATTGTCTTTAATTTTGTGCTTTGCTCTGCAATAAAATGTATACCAATGCTTATATTGCAATTGTTGTTGTTAGGTTTCCTAATTAACCTTCTGAGAAGAATGGGGCATGTCACACCTCAGAGCTATTGTTTCAGGCTGTCTGCAGACACAGGCAGAAATCCGTGCATTGGCTTACATCCTACTAACAACCATAAGACGCTTGCAAATAGAAATCTTTCCTGTGTGAATGCAACCACCTTCTGCAAAATAAGCTTTTTTCATTTTTTACAAGTTTCCAGACCTTATAGTTGCAAGCAAACCTACCAAACATGAACTGAGTGTAAATCAATACAGTCACTTCTTCCTAGGTCTGCAGAGAGATTACTCCTGTGCTAATGGCAGGAGAGGGAGCCTGGCTGCTGCTGGCACTGTTAGAGTGGCCAAAGAAGTGCAGTTGTTAGGAGTAGTGTGCCTTGGGCAGTAGGGAGGAAGGCTGCCAAAACCACCCTGGGAAAGGCTTCTGCATATGTCTGTGGGCCTTGTCATCTCTGCAGAGGGTGTGTCCTCAGCACAGTCTCTGTTGGGTTGGTAGTAGTGGGGTCCCATACACAAAACCCTCTGCTTTTTTGCCAGGAGATTCCCCCTCAAAGAACTATCTGCTTGGTGGACGGTGTTGGCAGGGACCTGCCCCTTACCAGTCCAGGGTGGAAACTTTAGCCCTCTGCCTCCCAGAAGACAATTCTATGTCTGGGACAAACATATAAACTAAAAGTTATTTGGAAGGGAGGGGGAGAGATGCCTAGAATTAATCTGTTAGGAGGGGACACTGAATTGTTTCAGTGAAGAGTAGGGTAGAAGGTGGCCCGAATTAATGGATTTATTGGCAGAGGTGGAAGCTTTAATTTGTTGATCTTGTGTCTATGTGAGATGGGAAATTAGGTTAATTGTTTTGTTTGGTGTGTACCGTGGGAGCCAGCAGTAATTAAGAGCTGAAGGTTCAGCAAGCCAAAGACCGGGATCTCGGAAACTGTCAGTGTGGGGATTCTTGACCAGCAGGAGACACAGAGGAGGGGGCATGGCTTGGGATGGTGCATGTGTGACTTGGTGTATTTCACCCTGTTATTAGCCCAAGGATTACTTAGTAAATTTTTACCACTGTGGATACAGACTTACTTTTGTTTAAAATGAAAGCTTAGATTCTGGAGCACAACACTGAAGTTAAAAAAAAAGAAAAGAAAAAAAAAAAAAGCACCAGTTCATAAAGTCACTGTGAACCTGCCCAGTTCCAATCCCTGGGTGCTGGTATGAAGCACGATCCCTGGCAAACAGGTACTGTAGAGGCTTCCTTGCACAGCTCCTCCATCTTTGCCTCGTGCAGATGTACCGTGAACATTCCATACCACAGAGACTCTAGGGCCAGAGCCTCAACTGGTGTAAATGGTCATAGCTCCATTGTCTTCAGTTGAGCTCTGACTACTTACACCAGTGGAGATCCCACATTCCGTGGTGTGGAATGGATTTAACATGCAGTACTCTTTTATTATGTCCAAATTGCCATACTGTGCCCATTGCCATAGTATGTGAGCACCTGCAGTTTGTGCATATTGTGCACACTGTAGAATCTTAATATAAAAAATGCACATCTTACATTTTTCCTTACAATCTTGACAGTGCTCAAATAAGCATTGATTTAAGAATGTCATGGTAAATATCAGTTGTTTCGTTCAAAATATGTAATACATAGCTATTTCTGTTTGAAAAAAATAAACTTGCTAGCAGTTTTCCACAAGTTGTTTGCAATTTTTTTAGTGCACTCGATAGATTCAATATGTTTTTGTCATGTTCAACAATTTGTACATATCAAAATTTATATTCTGCAGTTCTTTTGTGTTGATAGTATTTCTGTTGTTCTACAGAGACCAGATTTAGGATCTATTTAGTTTTTATTCTGCACCAGTGACATTGGTGTTAACATTATTAGTCATAATGGATTGTGTGCTGAAGATTATTTTTACTGCAGTAAATTCAGAGCAGAATAAGATAAACTCAAGTGAAAACTGAACTTGAGCTCACCATTGGTGTTTGAAATAGAGTAGAATGTAAGCCTAAATATGGAGAGGGATAGTAGAAATTAGTTTTACTGGAAGCATAAACATTTATACATTTCCGTATCCTGTTAAAAATATTCTGGCAAAAGTCAAAGAATATAAATATTGGGTATCTGATTGTCAAATTTATATAGGGATTATCTTGTTGAGTATGCATTTGACAAGGCTCTGAGTAGTGTAAGCTTTTTGTTTAACATGACATTTTGATTTGCAATCATTAAGGGGTCAGCACTCCTTTCTCTTGTTCACCCCACCATTCAAGATTGCTCAACAGTAAAGGATTCAAAATAGTTTCCATTTTTAACCCCTGCTTTTACATGTTCATGGCTTTCCTAAACATTTGTCTTTGGGGACCAATTTTGCAGTGGGGATCCACACTAGCAAATCTGCCTCAAGATCTGTGTTTTTGAAAGTTTTAACAAAATCTCATAATATCTCTTTGGTGTTGAGACTTATGAAAGGGTGTCAAATTCTGGGGTGCAGGACAGACCAGTGAGGGCTTGTGCCATCACTTGCCCTGTAAATTTGGGTGCCTCATAATGCTTTGCTGTTGTAGCTCCCAACCTGGGCTGCTCCCAACCAGCCTACTAGCATGCAGGTCACACCCTGAGGGCTGGTCTACACTGGGGGGGGATCGATCCAAGATACGCAACTTCAGCTACGCGAATAGCGTAGCTGAAGTCGAAGTATCTTGGATCGAATTACCTGGGGTCCACACGGCGCGGGATCAACGGCTGCGGCTCCCCCGTCGACTGTGCTACCGCCACTCACTCTGGTGGAGTTCCAGAGTCGACGGTGAGCGCGTTCGGGGATCGATATATCGTGTCTTAACGAGACGCAATATATCGATCCCGGATAAATCGATTGCTACCCGCCGATACGGTAGGTAGTGAAGATGTACCCTGAGTGTCTGTGTGCTAGACCAATGGCTCTTAACCTTTCCAGATTACTGTATTCCTTTCAGGAGTCTAATTTTACTTGAGTACCCGCAAGTTTCGTTTCACTTAAAAACTAGTTTCTTACAAAATCAGACATAACAATACAAAAGTGTCACAGCACACTATTATTGGAAAATTGCTTACTTTCTAATTTTTACCATATCATTATAAAATAAATCAATTGGAATATAAAGATTGTACTTGCATTCAATGTATAGTATACGGAGCAGTATAACACGTCATTGTATGAAATTTTCGTTTGTACTGACTTTGCTAGTGCTTTTTATGTAGCCTGTTGTAAAAGTAGGCAAATATCTAGATGAGTTGATGTACCCCCTGGAAGACCTCTGTGTACCCTCAGGGATATACATACCTCTGGTTGACAACCACTATGCTAGACAGCTCTGATTGAGAAGGTCTGATCCCAGCAGTCTGTCTACCGCCCCACTGTCTTTCTCCAGCCTTGGTTACTAATTGCAGGGTGATCCGTACACACTCCCAGTCCCAAATTTACCCAAAGACAGGATATTGGGCTAGACGGACCTTTGGTCTGACCCAGAATGGTTATTCTTATATCAATGAGTATCCATAATTCCTTCTATAATGTTAATACATACATTTCAAAATTCTATTAATCAGTGGTGTGTCATTAGCTTTCAGAAAAGACCTCCCTCTATCCACTTTTATAATACAGTAATGTGTACGATCAGTTGTTTCAGTTGCTTATCCCTGGAGGTTCAGCACCCCTGTCTTCACATACCAGTCAACCTTGGAAAGGGTTCTTCTGAAAAGTAAAACCCAAACTAAGCTTCTCTCTCCTGCTGGGTGCAGACGCCATGCTGTCTTCTAGTGTGAGGTTTGCCTCCACCTCTTGTTAACTTGATGGGACTGTTTACTGTTTATATGTAAATAAAAGTAAACATACATTCCTTTCTTGAGGATACACCTGTTTAACTGCTCTCGCTCACACATCTGGTTTACGCAAACTTTAGTTATAATTCCAGCATATATGCATAACTCTTAATACCCATCGCATACGTACATCATGTAAGAAAACTAATGATCAGTGAGTTATTAGTTTTCAAATGACACTTCACAAGGCGTCTTTTATACAAAGATTATTACAGTACTGTGTAAGCGTTGAATACAGGGGTGCTTAGTATCACATCAGGTAAATAAAACATCTTTCCCATTGTAACAAGTTTGACCACAGTGGTTTTTGTTTTCCATAGGATATCTCATAAACAGCTGAACCTAGAAACTTCAGATTGCTTGTATACTTACAACTCATTGAGGAGTAAAAGAGTTGCACGACAGGGGAATGGATTTTTAAAAAAAACAGTTACAAACATTTGAAAGTGTAGAACTGAGCCATTTGTATGTTATACACATTGTCCATTTCAGTTGTCAATGTCTGATCCTTACATATAAATTAAAGCTTGACATAAAATAACAGCCATCAGTTTTATTTCAAAATTCTTATACTGCTTTTGTGAGTTGGATTGTGGTGTCTTATAATAATTTAATTTATTTTGATTTCTAAAAATACACCTATCTAAAACTAGGTGCATTTGCAAACAATTTACAAAAATACCTTCTGATTGAATAGGGCCAGTGTATTAATGGTACAGAGCTCAAGGCCCAACACAGCTGAAATATGCTCCCTTTTAATCAACAGCCTCCAGGAAAGCCTGGGAAATTAAGTAGCACTTACAGCTTGTCCTGACAGTCAAAGAATTTGGGCTCCATTGGGCCATGTCCAATTTGGGCTCCATTGGGCCATGTGCTAGTGGACTGGAGCTCCCAATGCTAAGCAATAATGCAGTTTTCTGATTCAGGTTGTTAAGATGATAATGGAACTGCATTTATATTTCTCAGTGGACATCAATCTGATTTTTAGAGCTTCTTTTTATATCCTTATTCAGGCACAACTCCTATGAACTCCTGAGTAATGTCTGACTGACCTTACGTCTGCACTACAAATGCTGTTTCACAGGGCCCGGTTATAGGCTGGAAAGAGTTAGTGTCATTCCATGTTACAATAAATGTGGGACACAACAGTGGCTTAGAAACTGTGCTTTCATTATTGTGTGTTTGTAGGATGGACGGAACCTGGAGATTGCAGGATTTGATCCTATCAAAATATAGTGTTCTTTCAATCTGTTTTGGTATTATGAGTCTCTCTCATTTCTTTACATAATTTTCTAGGGACATTTAAGGTAGAGTGATCAGTGCTTTGTTTAATTTCATAGCTGTTGACATAACATGGCTACAAATAAGTATTAGTGTCTGTTTTCTAGCCTGCTGCAGTTGTTTAATGAGGTATATGTGTAATTGGCTAGGCATATGAATATGATGAATGGGAATATGGTTAGCAAGTTCTGACTTTTGCGTTATTATAATTCATTAATACAGTTTCTTCCCACAGTATTTTAGGGCCCAATCCTGCAAACACGTATTGCCAGGCATAATGCTTACTTCCTGGTATAGGCTCATTGACTTGTTTCATCTAGTGTGGCGCCACTTTTATCTCAGCCATAGCATGGTCAGAATATGTCAGCTCCTCCAAAATGTCAAAGATTAGGCTGAATAGCATATCATTGACTTCGGTGGAATTTACTAGTAGTAAGCACTGCATTGTGTAAAAGACCAGTTCTTACTCCATTTTATAATTGATGGGATCACTACAGATACTAACCGAAGGAATACATTCTGTCATGAGACTTGACTAGGTCTGAACAATGATTTAGACCTGGTAAAAGCATGTGGGTCATTTTCCTCTCTTCATATGATACCAGTCTCAGGATGGTGATTCCGGCAGTGCTCATTTACTTAGCACTAAAAATGAGTCTCTTCTTCCAGATACCCTTCTTTCTCCTAATATATCACTAGAATTTATTGTAACAGCCTCTAAAAAGGATCTTTTGGCAGGTTATGTAAAGCTGTTATCAGACCAAATGAATTATGTTTTACCAAATCTAAAGCAGCTTGAAAAAATTGAGCAAAGTGAGATTAAGGAGTCGGTTTGAAGGGCACTGATGTTGAAAGATGTGAAAAGCTACCGTGAGTGAGATCAGAATTAAAATTGGAAGATGATGTAACTTTTGTACAGAATAGTTGATTTCCCTTAGCAATCTTTTGGAGCTCCTTGCAGCATAATCTTTTATTTTTAGGGTGGGTGGGAAGCTGATATTTCTGCTTAACAAAACGGCTTTCCCACTTTGGTGAGCCACATCCGAGGTGGAACATGTGTTTGTTGATCAGGTTAGCCCTGACAAAACAAACAGGTATATTTATTTGGGAAACTTTGCTAAAACTTTGTCATCCTCCCTATTTTCTTGGCACTTTGATTACTGCATATTTGCTTGGGAACTATGTCCCATGCAGCTTGTATTACTAATGGCACTCCTTAAATCCTATTGCCCCTGATTCTGGATTCTGGCATAAGTAGCTACATAGCTGGCAGAATTCCCAGGTATGAGAGGATTCACTCAGTGGTGTAGGGTTGACAGAAATGTCCTACGCTGCTCTCTCCCATCACCTGCCCTTCCAGGTCCCCGTATGGGGCATGCTGGTGGTGTGACTGGAGGGCACAGTGCTCTAGCTCTTCCGGCCCCTTGCAAAGGCCCATGGAGCCTTTTGTGTAGCAGAGTTTTAGAGCAGCTATCCGGACCTTCAGAATCCAGGAGGTGAAAAGGCGGTGTAAAGCCATCTTTGCCCACCCTGCCTTAGTTCCTGTGTCTAGATCAGCTCTGGTGGGCCTGGGAACTTCCTTTTATTCTTATTTAAAGTTTCCACACAACGTATAAATTGTTGATGGGTATACTAAGGAGCTTCAGCTATGGTACTGGAATATTATCTGAATTCAAACAACTCTGCCCTTTCATTACTGTGTAATAAATATATGTAATGCAAATCAGTATTTCCATGCATTTGAGGATCATTTATGTTGTTCAGAACATGTTGCGCATCTGATGAAGGAGCAATGATTAACTGTAAAGGGACATAACCTTTCCAAACAAAACACTGTATGGATTCTGTAACCGTGCCTCAGTGGGTCACAACTGAGGATGCCAAATTCAGGACGAACTGCTGAGAATTAGGGCAGATACACCCCAAGACTGGTGGCTAATCCCCCATAGGATATACCAAACCAGCAACAAAAGTAAACTTCTGTTTCACCACACTGGCTAACAAGAAGTCATAAAAGCAGTTTCCTTAGGCATTCCAGTCCTTGTATTACCACCGAAAACACTGGATTTAAAGGTGAGTGGTTCTTTACAACCAGTCTTATCAAATAAAAGGTTCTTCTGATCCCATGGGACCGGCCACACACACCAGGTCAATATATAACGTAGATCTTACCCCAAAATCACGCTGATGCCAATCCTTTAGTATCTAAAATCTAAAGGTTTATTCATAGAAAGAAAGAAAGAAAGAAAGAAAGAAAGCTAGCTGTGAGTTAAAATTGGTTAAAGGAATCAAATACATAAAATAATTGCAAAGTTTTTGGTTCAGGCTTGTAGCAGTGATGGAATAAACTGCTGGCTTAAGTCAAGTCTCTGGTTGCGTCCAAATAATTGGAAGGACTTCAGTCCCTTGGTTAGAATGCTCCCATTAGTATAAGTTCATAGTCCAGAGGCTTGGTCAGGAAAGAGGCTGGAGCAGGATAGAGGCAAAATGGAGGGGTTTCCAGGCATTCTATACCCTCTGTTGTGTGGAGGGAAACCCAGTGTTTTAAACAAAAACCTCAGCACAGCTAGTGGAAAATTACAGGTGACAAGATAGTGTTTGGAGTCACATGGGCAAGTCACATGTCCATGCATGAAGCTTTGGACACTGTAGGAAGCCATTACCTAGACTTCAAACAGCACGTTTGCAGGACAGCCCATTCAGTGTAGATGGACGTCTTCCATGGTCCATTGTCAGTCGAGTATTTCTTGATGAGCCACTTAATTTGAATAGTCCCCTCCAAGATGTGCTGGCTAAATACCTGGTGGGCGTTACCCCAGGAGCAAATATTTGAAATACAGATTTAGAGCCAATACTCAGAACTTCAAATACAAAAACGATACATGCATACACATAGCATAATTATATTTGGAAAATCATAACCTTTTCATAGACACCTTAAATGCTACATTTTGTTCAAGATTTCTTGCAAATATATAACAGCAGTAGCAACAATCATCTATATGGTCATATTTTAATCAGATAACATCACAAATTCTCATTCTCCTGAAGTTAGAAAGCTTACTCTGTATTGGAGGGAACTGTTCTGAAATGCCCCTGAGAGAAGGATTCATATTACTTTAAATGGACTCCAAACCCCATGTCCCCTTCTGGGATGTGGTTGTCTGTTCTGTTATACATTTAAATAAAAGAAATTTGGTAGAACACAAGTTGTCAGACTGTGGTTCATAGATTACTGTGATCTGCAGGGATACTTGCTGATATCCTTTGGGTTTCTGGCTGCTCACATATTATTGGCTTTTCTCCTTCTCTCCAGCTGTTAAATTGTATTAAAAGAAGCTTAAAATAAATGAAATATCACTTTTCCATGTAAGCAATTGCTGTACATGCCACAGCGATGATATGTTACCATGAATGGTGAGGAGGTTGCCTGCAAGTCAGTCTCTCAATTAACGTGTGGTTCACACTATGAGAAATGTTGAGAATCCCTGGGATAGAAAATACCCACTTCATGTTCTTTCATACCAGCCAGAAATAAAGCTCGCTCTTTATATGTCACATATCTCAAGGTGGGAACTGGAGGCAGGTTCACAGTTGTAAATTGTAATGTCCATTGATAAAAGACTGCTGAGATTACAAACAGGGGCCTCTTTCATATCAGCACACACTGAAAGTTAGATTACAGCAAATGTGTCTGCACTGAACACTAGTTCTTGAGACTGTCCTTTCAAGTTTCATTTTACCCCTCCCTTGCTATGTAGAAATTCTCCATGGTTCCCATGCCCTTTACCATAAGGACTTTTGTAGAACTCACACTGAAAGTTGCACATTAACCAAATAAAGGGGAAAGTAAGTGTTTTTCCATGACCATATATGGATTGTGGTAAAATGCTTTGGGCTCATAACCTTTCCAATGAACTATACATTGTGTATGTTAAGTGACAAAGAATAGAGATATTATTCACACTTAGGCCAGGTACAGAATCTACTGTAAACTCCAGGGTAAATGAGCATAATAAGAGGAGATCAGAATCTGTTAGAAACTTTTTTTTTAAACAAGGAAGTTTTCAAGGTCAAAATGTGAGTCCCATAAAATCTAAAATCAGGGTAAATAAAGAATAGGAAGTATTTGTAAGTTCATTGACTAAGTCTAAGTTCTTGTCAATGTAGGCTTAGTCTACTAGAAAAGTTATACTGAAACAAGCCTTATGTGGATGCAGATATGTGGGTATAAAGGTGCCTTACACTAGTATGTTTTATTTCACTTTCTGAGTCGGAAGCACTTCATACTGGAATAATTGCCTCCACACTCTGTATGTGTGTGTGTGCACGTGTGTGTATTTGTGTGCATGTGCTACATATTGATATAGATAAAGTGGTATATTTCTAGTGCAGACAAGCTCTTAATAGTTAGCATCCTGAAGATCTGATCAAGAAAGTGTCTATACACTTGTGTGACTAAAGTTACGTGTGCAAGTATTAGCAGGATTTGGGCCTTATTATTTATCTCCTAACCTGTCATATTTATCTCATTAAGCAAATCAGCAAACCATTACCAAAACTTGTTTTAATATGTGTCCACTTATTTGAAGTAGGTTGTTTTGCACATACTGAGCAATGTTGGCCTGTTTCAACTCTTGATTGAGTTGCTAGTCATCCAGCAGTCAAAAAGAGGACCACATTGTTATTCCCCCTGCATTTTAAAGATTGATAAATGTTTTAAAATGTATGGACTCAAAATTCCTTGCATATGTTTTGATATGCCACAAAAACTTGAATAGGTTTTCACAAATAGCATTTTTGTGTCCATATCCAGTAAGCAGGTGTTTACAGAAATTGTTTACACAAACAGCACTTGGTGGTGTGATTCTGAATTTTAGCATGTGCCAAAACTTTGCTTGTTTAAATTTAGAGGCTAAGTTAAAGACAATTTCAAAACATGGCCTGAAGTTGTTACCCACTTTAAAGATTTGCAGCTCCCATTCCCTACCCAAAAGGTTTGAGGATTCCCATTTCTCACGCACTCTCCTGTGGATCTTTGAGTACTACTTTGGCATGCTGTGGAAGGCCTTAGATACACGGGGTCCTGACATGTGGTTCCTGAAGTTAAACAGAGTTTTCTGGCATCTCAAGGAACGGGAAACTCCTTAGTTGTCTCCTTCTCACCCCCAACCCAGACCTCAACTCTGTACCACCCAGCAGTGGAGAAAACATAAGAAGGACAGTTGCGCTCTCATTGTGGCAAGCAGGCAGAGTGAAGGCAGGGGAGAGAGTGTTGTTGTGTCCCTTGTGGTGGCCAGGCACAGCGAAGAGGAGAGAGTGTGCTCCTGTGCCCATTATTGCAATCAGAAGATACAGGGATCTGTGTTTTATCAGAATTCTACTTTTATGCCAAATATGAGACAAGGAACCCCCAAGCAACACCTTGATAACCATTCAAATATCTTCTTAGCAAGGAGCCATGGGCTTTCATTTGGGTGCTGTTCCTGGTTCCATCTTACATATCTGGCTTCTGAATAATAGGTGTCTGGTCCATCCCAAGCTGTGCATTACACCTGTTTCAGCTTAATGTGGTTGGTTTTAAACCACGTTTCAAGCATTTTCAAGAAGTACAATTTGGGGTCCCATGTGTTTTCAGAGTCTAAGCTTCTTCCAGCTTGGAAGAGCGAAGGACAGTCTGGAAGCTGAAAATGGGTCTCTACAGAGAAATACTGTTAAATCACTAAACCAGCCTAAAGTTTATAATGGTCTAACCCAATGGTCCCCAAACTTTTCAGGGTTGCACCTCTCCTTACCCCTGTCTGTCCCCCCGGGGATGAGAGCAGGGCCATGGCGTGCGGGGGAAGATAGGGGAACATGGACCGGAGTAAGGGGGCTGAGGCTGGGGCCACAGCTGGGGGCGTGTCTGGGGCCAGGAGGGAGCTGGACCAGGAATGGAGCCATCCCCAGGGGCAAAGGCTGCAAGTGGGACCGGGTGCAGAGCCATGGTTAGGCCACAATTGGGGGCTAGGGTGGCCAGATGCCCGGTTTTTGACCGGAAAGTTTGGTCAAAATGGGGACCTGACGGTGTCCTGTCAGATCTACTGACCGGACACCCAAATTCCGGTTACAGCAGGTGTGGGAGGCAGGGCGGCACCAAGTAATCACCAGTACCAGCCCCTATTTAGCCAGGACCGCCTTTTGCCCTGCATCAGGCGGCTGCAGCTCCCAGCTGTGGCTCCACAGGTGAGTCCGTCCCGACTCGGGCAGAATTGAGGGGAAGAGCAGCGAGTGATGAGGGGAGGGGGAAAGAGAAGCAAATGGGGGCAGGGCCTCAAGTGAAAGGGGCAGGAGCAGGGCGTCGGGGGAAGAAGTGCAGCAGGGGTTAGCCCTGGGGAGAAAGGGTGGGGCGGGGTGGGTCCTCAAGCAGAAGGGGCGGGGAAGGTGAGGTTCCAGCACTCCTGGTAGAGTGACCGGTTTTTAAATATTACAAAGTTAGCAACCCTATTGGGGGCTAACGCTGGGCGCGGGGCTGAGAGCCAGGGTCGCAGCTGTGGGCGGGGCCAGAGCAGAGCTAAGGGGAGCGGGGCTGGGTGGTGCTTGCTCCCTGCCACCCCCCCCCGGGGGGATTGACTTGGGACCTGCCATGCCCCCCATAAGGGGGACATGCCCCACAGTTAGGAGACCTCTATATACAGAAACCAGGGCAGTAGGTTACATAAGGTACACTGTGCTGTCTATTTTTAATCAGAATCCTCCCACCCCCCACCTCTCTATTTCAAACTTCTGCTCAAAACTCTGTGGTATAAGAGGTCTTAAAGATTTTAGTTTTCAACCTGAAAATTGGTTTAATCTGGGTAATACCAACTAAGGTCTGGTCTATACTACCCGCCTGAATCGGCGGGTAGAAATCGACCTCTCGGGGATCGATTTATCGCGTCCCGTCGGGACGCGACAATCGATCCCCGAATCGGCGCTCTAACTCCACCAGCGGAGGTGGTAGTAAGCGCCGCCGACAAAAAGCGGCAGAAGTCGATTTTGCCGCCGTCCTCACAACGGAGTAAGTCGGCTGCAATACGTCGAATTCAGCTACGCTATTCACGTAGCTGAATTTGCGTATCTTAAATCGACTCCCCGCTGTAGTGTAGATGTACCCAAAGAGAGGATGGGGCGGAGGAAATATCTGATCACAGCCAAACCTGTTCAGTTCTGTTTAACCAGAATGTCCATTCAATGTGACTGGGCAGCTGGTCTGCTTTGACCGCTGCTTATCATGATGACCAGTTTTGTCTTGTTTCTTTGCGCTCCCTGCCCCTCCCATTGGTTTCTTGCATCCACCTATTGTCTCTTGCTGTATATTTAGATTGTAAGCTTCTCAGGACAGAGGCCATTTTTTGTTCTGTGCCACGGTGGGGCCCTGATCCATGACTATGCACAATGCAGTGAAGTAATAATAATAAATAATTGATAGCAAAGGGATTATAGAATTGAAAAGGAATATAAAAGTTTTAAAGTGACATGAAATGATATTAAAAATAGAAGGTTTAATATCCTAAACTAAAACCAGAAGGTATGTGTCAGCTTCAGAGTTACTGTTAAATACATTTTAAATCAATGTAGTAGAACGTTAGCTGCATTTCTTATTTTGCTGAGGTTTGAGTTCAAAGGTGTTTTCCCTCCAACACTGAGGATGTCACAAGCACCTCAAGCTGTGGACCAGGTATGCAGAGAATGCAGCAGCACCTGCTTCATTTTATGTACTAATGATGTTATCAACTGTGGTAGAAGAAACACAGAACTCTGAGCTCAGGTCTTGGCAGGTAGAAAGCTTTTCAGCTCACCTTTAAGCTAGAATGATGAACGTCCTTTACAAATTTTACATGTTTGTGCTAAGAAATGTTAAAACTGCTTTTAAACTCCTCCCTCTCCTCCCAAAACTTAAGAAAAAAAGTATCATGAACACTGAACTCTCATAATAACCTTTATAACCTGCCCCTTTCATTTATTCCTGGAGCAGGCTGTAGACATTGTGCTGCAGTGTTGGAGAACTCCCAGTGTTCACCCGAGCATTGAATCTTTGCTTCTGCATTCAAGTAGAAAGCAGTTTCTCTCCTGCATATAATTTCCACATTTTGATGGCAGCAAATTTAGGTATTTACAACCTGATTTGGAAATTCTGAGATAAGTGATTTGGGTTATTTCACCAAATATCCATCTTACCTTCATATATACTGATGTTGCAGTGTTATGAATATACAGATCTTTTTGGGATAACCTCATAATATCAGTAAACATCCTTATGATTTTGATATGTTAAGATAGTTTGGGTAAGCAATATTTCTTTTGTCAGTGGATGTTCATGTAGTTTTCTTGAGCTAATATCTGTAGATAGAACAAAGTGATACAAGGTTATAATGCATTAAAAATGAACCCTTTTATTGTCTTTGTTATCAAACTATCTAAACAAAGGGTATTTTTTATTTTGTCTTTTCTTGGTAGAGTTAAATCACCTGCAAGGGCTACAGTTTTAGGGTTGGCATAGCTTTAAAAGGATCAAAGCAGCCACAAAGGAGTTTGATCAAATAATATTAAAAGTTAAGTACTAAAGATTACCCAGCACAATTAATCTGAAATAAATTAAAAGTAAATGTTAAATGAAAGTGCATGGCATTTGTTCTCCCCCACTCACTCTGACATTTTATTTCTTGTGTTGCCAGAACAGCGAGGGAACCAAAATTCAAATCCTTTTAAAGATGTGTTCTCAATAAGAGACCAGTTCAATCGCTTTGACATGGGGAGGAAAAGTGTAGTTTTTTAACAAGAGTTAACTTAGTACTGCAAGAGTAAAATAAGACTCTCATCCAATTTATAGTGTTTTGCAAAATAATATTGTAATAACGTCAATCCTTATTTGCATATGTTCCTTTTCAATCTCTGAACCCAAAGTTTCAAAATCTGCATTGTCATCTGATAACGCTACAAATGCTCTTCAAAGATGCAGCTTTCAGCAGTCAAGATTTAAAAGTTCAACTGCTCAAAAAGTTTACACATTAATTACTTTACAAATCACTATTACAAAATTAATTCATGATATATTATAAATTTTATAATATTATAACAAAATTATGACTACAAATTAAGGCCCCTGATTCAACAAAGTATTTATGCATGTGCTTAATTTTAAGCATGTGAGTAGCGTAATTAAAATCATGAGGTGGCTCATATTCTTAAAGTTAAGCACATGCAGGCTAGACTGATAAAATGGAAATGTAATTTAAAGAAAGGGAAATGATATTTTAATTGGCTTTTACAATAATACAATATATATAATATGACAATTTTGATGCTTAAATATTTTTCTGTTATTTAGTCTATTTGTGAGGAAACAACATACTTTTTAAAATACGGCACAGAGTAGTTAATTTAGGATCAGTTCCTGCAAGTTATAGGCCACATCCTGTGTCATGCTAAAAGAACCCTTAATTGCAACACCTTCCCTAATCAGGCTCTTTAATTACACTAACTATTTTACCTGTTAATCTGCATGTGATAATGTGTGGGGCCCTGTTTTACAAATATAAATCAGAAGAAAACTTCACACAGGGGTATTAACAAAACAAGCAGTACTAAACCCGTTATTCCGTGACTGAGTAAAATAAACCTTGCTTTCAATTCCAGGCAGAGTCTGCTGTTTTGGGGAAGTTGTCTGGCGCCACAAAAGGAATTAGGCTTACAGTTTGAACAGAGACCTCAAGGCAATTAAGTTTATTTTAAGAATGCATTGCCAGAGATCTCATAACTTTGCTTATAGCTGCAGGCTATGCAGGCATGAAACCATACTAAACCAGGTGCTTGTTTTATTTTGGAGGGAGGCACAGGGTGTGGATCCCTTTGGGGGAAAAAAACATTCTGCTCTAGGTAAAATGGGTATCGTTTACAAGCATATGTGATGGTTTAAATGGTATAGTTTTCTTTTCCTTTTTGACTACTCACAATAGAGTTTAAATTATTTTGCTAACCTTAGGTTAGTTTGCTATTATACAAAAATAGCAAGCTTTTCAGGAACAAAAAATGCTTAATAAAAAAACCTACTTCCTCTAAAAGTGTAAAATCAATGTAATAATTACATGAAGTGATATTTAAATATTGGAAAAATTAGCTTAGAAATCTATGCAGTTGCAAATACAGGTACAAGTGCAACCTGGTACTCTAATTTCCCATATTGCTCTTTCTTTTGTTCATTTTTATATATCTGTTTATTCTTTACATGTTGTTACATGGTTAGGGTTTGATCCTACAATGTTTTGAGTGGTTCCTTTGAGGTGCTGAGAACCCTCAGCTCCTTTTGACTTCATGGGAGATTTCAGGCACACCCAGTGAGAAGGTATTTCGTGAAAGGATTCACTATAGGTGCAATCATGCAAATTTAATTTGTAAATGTGAATAGATTGTTAACTAGTCAAATAACATGATGAGGACCTGATACTGTCTGGTGTTGAGTTCCTTCAATTACCACTGAAATTAAACTACTTGCAGTTAAATGTATGCGAGTAGATAAGTATGCAAGTTATAGTGGTACCTATGTACTTTTATGAAAGCGCTGAATGCACTTCTATCTAATCTTTCTATGTAATCTAATCCACGTAGGCAATTAGGGCCTGATCAAAAGCCCATTACAATCAATGGCAATTTTTCCATTAACGTCAATGGATTTTGGATTAGGAATTTATATGCTATTCTCAGCGCTGTGGTATCTCTGATTACATTGTGTATGCTTTTAAATTTGTAAGTAGTATAACAATTTTTGTCCTCTTTGGCCACAAAAGTAGACTAACCAATATATTGGTTCTTTTATTTACCCAACTGCCCCTTCTGTGAAATAGCTCGAGGTTACAGTACTGAAGTCTGTTTGAAGTGTCCTTGATTTAACTGTATCCTAACCCTAATTTCTCATACACCAATTGTTCTTTTAAGGAAAAAGCTTCACCAGTAGATAATCCTTTAATTTTAAATTACAAACAAAGAAGTGTGAGCAGTCATTTGGTGTGCCTGCTTTAGATATCCTTTTCTGTACGGTGTTCCTTTGGTATGGATTTATTGAATTCAATTGTATTATGTTCTCTTTGTACATCTTCCACTAAAACATGCATGGAAACAACATGCAATAAAATTGGAGTTTAGCTGATAAATGTTTCAATTGCATGTAATTATTGTGTGTCTCCTTCATTTCTGAACGTAGTTTGTCAACCACTGCTGGGTTCCATCTTGCAAAGGACTAGCAGGGGTAGCTGAACTTCCTTCACTCCCATTAAAGGCCATTCAGCAAGGTACTTAAGCATTTACACAAACACATGAGTACATAAAAACAGCCATACAGAGTCAGACAAATTTTCCATCTAGCCCAGTATCCTGTCTCTGACAGTGGCTGGTGCCAGATGCTTCAGAGGGAATGAACAGAATGGGGCAATTTCAAGTGATTCACCCCTGTCATCCAGTCCCAGGTTCTGGAATTTGGAGGTTTAGGAACCCTGGAGCATCCCTGACCATCTTGGCTAATAGCCACTAATGGACCTGTCCTCCATGAACTTATCTAATTCTATTTTGAACCCAGTTATACTTTTGACCTTCACAACATCCCCATGTAATGAGTTCCAAGAGTTGACTGTGCATTGTGTGAAGAAGTATTTCCTTTTGTTTGTTTTAAACCTGCTGCCTATTAATTTAATCAGGTGACCTCTGGTTCTTGTGTTATGTGAAGGGGTATATAACACTTCCCTATTTACCATTCATGATTTTATAGACCTCTATCGTATCCCCTATTGGTCGTCTCTTTTCTAAATTGAACAGCCCCAGTCCTTTTAATCTCTTTTTATATAGAGGCTGTGGCATGCCCTTAATCATTTATAAAAGCAGCAAAGAGTTGTGTGGCACCTTATAGACTATAAGGTGCCACAGGACTCTTTGCTGCTTTTACAGATCCAGACTAACACGGCTACCCCTCTGATACTTAATCATTTTTGTTGCTCTTCTCTGCACATTTTCCAATTTTATTGCATCTTTTTTTGAGATGGGCCAACCAGAACTCCACACAATATTCAAGGTGTGGGTGTATTATCAATTTATATAGCTGTATTCTTCTTCAAGTGCCATCCCTGTGGGTGCTCCACTTCAGGTGACAGTGCGTCCCGGCACCATTGATTGTAGGCTTTTCCATAACCGTGCTCGGCCAGGCCACACACGCACGCCAGCTATCTCGCAGTGCTTGTCCTTCCTGTTGAGCGCACGTGCGCGGTCTACTCACCCTCAGTTCCTTCTCAGTCATCCTTGGCTGAAGATGGAGCTCTCCACAGTGTGACAGCCCTTTCTCCCTAGAGTTTAAAAACTAGAAATTAGTAGTTAAATACGTTTTCTTTTATTGTTGTTTCATAGTTAATTTGTTAAAAAAACATTATTCTTCGATACTTAGATTTATTAGTTCTTCTTAGTTCGTAGTCCTCCCTCAGGGCACATTCATTGACATTAATGACTATGCCAGGCTCCCTTGGTTTTAAGAGATGTGGCAATGTGTGAGGTGCCTCAGAGAGATGCACATTCTTCTAAATGCATTCATTGCAGCAACTTGAAGGCATGAACCCGCCGAGATTGGGACCTCCGCTTGAAGATGATCCTAATGAAGAAAAATACTTCTCCCAGGATCAGACAAGGACGACCACAGGTCCTCCAGAAAATGCTCACCAACATGGTCTGAACCGTCAAGGAGCATGGCTCCATCCTCCTCAGAAAAGAGAAAGAGAGCCTTGACCTCTCTGCAGCAGGAACCACAGAAAAAGAAACGGTCCGCTGCGCGGTCTCTATCCCCGGTGCAGACGGCTCCTAGAGTCAGTCCATACGACTTTCCCGGCACCTCCAGCACCAGCCGTGCTGCAGCACTGAAAGCCAAAAAGGAGGAGTCAAGACATAAAACACCACGTCTCCTCCACGGCACCGATGCATACAGCACCGACAACTAAGCTGACACCGACCATGCTGCCACCCCCAGTACCATCCACATCGTCACTATCAACATCTACTTCGGCACCAACATCCAGAGTTGGCACTGCCAAGGACCCGGCACCGACCAATTTGAACCACAAGCCCAAATGATGGAGTCTGGCAAATCCCCAAAATTGTATGTAGCAGCCACCGTGTGTAAGGCAGTAACATACGGGTCTCTCACCTCCACTTTGGATTGGTATCTACTGAGAAACCTGTGTCATTCCGTAGTTTTTTGTTCTGCTTTTGGGGAGCAGTAAACCCCCAGGGCTCCTAGGACTGCTGTGAGGCTTGTGGCAGTGGTGAGCTTCAGACCTCTCTGCCTTGTTCCCCAGTAAGGTAAAGTAACAGTTTTGCATTCCTACTGTTGTCGTTGTCCTGTATGGCCAGGTCTGTGTACAGCTCAAACTCCTCCTTCCACTTCTGGGGGCGTCAGACCAACCTCCATGACTCACGTTGCCAGCTGCTGCACTTCAGAGAATTCTCAGCTCAGATGCTGCCACCATGTTTCATTAGCAAAGAGATGCTGAATGCAGGTTAAGTTGAACAGGTGGGGCTCTATTAAATCCTGTGCACTGCTCTGTCCATCTGGATGAGTTGTTCCCTGTTTTGCTGGTGTCCTGTCAATAACAGTCTCTCCAGGGAATGATTCCCTGGTTGCTTTGTTGAATTCCTTCATTAGGATCCAGATTTTGCCCATTTCTTTGTATATACTTCTTGACCTTTATATTTCTCTCTCATGTCTCCACTCACCCCCTTCACTTTTTGTTATAATGCAAATACACAGTATACTTCAAATGTAAAAGATTTGCTTAAACATTTGCTTATTCTGAACACTGGCAAATGCAGCGATTTACAACTTGTTTCTAGGTTCTAGACCTAACCCCCACCCACCCCAGAAAGTTGTGGTAGCTGTTGACAGCTATCTATTCTTCATATGTCATGTAGGGCTGTCAAGCGATTAAAAAAATTAATCACGATTAATTGCACTGTTAGTAATAGAACACCATTTATTTAAATATTTTGGGATGTTTTCTACATTTTCTAATATATTGATTTTAATTACAACACAGAATACGAAGTGTACAGTGCTCACTTTATATTTATTTTTGATTTAAAATATTTGCACTGTAAAAAAACAAAAGAAATAGTATTTTTCAATTCCCCCATTACACGTACTATAATGCAGTCTCTTTATCGTGAAAGTTGAACTTACAAATGTAGAATTATGTACAAAAATACCTGCATTCAAAAATAAAACAGTGTAAAACTTTAGAGCCTACAAGTCTACTCAGTCCTACTTCTTGTTCAGCCAATTGCTCAGACTGACAAGTTTGTTTACATTTACAGGAGATAATGCTGCCCGTTTCTTGTTTACAATGTCACCTGAAAGGCATTCTCATGGCACTGTTGTAGCCGGCATCACAAGATATTTCCATGCCAGATGCGCTAAAGATTCGTATGTCCCTTCATGCTTCAACCACCATTCCAGAGGACTTGTGTCCATGCTGATGACAGGTTCTGCTCAATAACAATTCAAAACAGTGCCGACCAATGCATGTTCATTATCATCATCTGAGTCAAATGTCACCAAGGGAAGATTGATTTTCTGTTTTGGTGGTTCGGATTCTGTAGTTTCTGCATCGGAGTGTTGCTCTTTTAAGACATCTGAAAGCATGCTCCACACCTTGTCCCTCTTAGATTTTGGACGGCACTTCAGGTTCTTAAACTGTGGGTTGCGTGCTGTAGCTATCTTTAGAAATCTTACATTGGTACCTTCTTTGCGTTTTGTCAAATCTGCCGTGAAAGTGTTCTTAAAATGAACAACATGTGCTGGGTCATCATCTGAGACTACTATAACAAGAAAAATATGGCAGAATGCAGGTAAAATAGAGCTGGAGACATACAATTCTCCCCCAAGGAGTTCAGTCACAAATTTAATTAACTCATTAATTTTTTAACGAGTGTCATCAGCATGGAAGCATGTCCTCTGGAATGGTGGCCAAAGCACGAAGGGGCATACAAATGTTTAGCATATCTCGCATATAAATGCCTTGCAGTGCCAACTACAAAAGTGCCATGCAAATGCTTGTTCTCACTTTCAGGTGACGTAAATAAGAAATGGGCAACATTATCTCCTGCAAATGTAAACAAACTTGTTTGTCTTAGCGATTGCCTGAACAAGAAGTAGGACTGAGTGGACTTGTAAGCTCTAAAGTTTTACCCTGTTTTGTTTTTGAATTCAGTTATGTAACAAAAAAACACACTACATTTGTAAGTTGCACTTTCACAATAAAGAGATTGCATGATAGTACTTGTATGAAGTGAATTGAAAAATACTATTTCTTTTGTTTATCATTTTTACAGTGCAAATATTAGTAATAAAAATAATAATATAAAGTGAGCACTGTACACTTTGTATTCTGTGTTATAATTGAAGTCAATTTGAAAATGTAGAAAAACATCCAAAAATATGTAATCAATTTCAATTGGTACTCTATTGTTTAAAAGTGCAATTAAAACTGTGATTAATCACGATTAACTGCGATTAATTGACAACCCTAATGTCAAGCACTGTCTGCAGTTCAGTGGACACCCAGCAATTACATTCAATCGGGTACAAAGTAAGGTTGTGATGATAGGAAGTGTGTGTTGTCTCCTTAAAATCTGAAAATCCATTGTTTTGAGATAGGGATTAATTAGCGGTTGGGATTCTTCGTTACTCTGAAAATATATTGTGTTGCAGTGGCATATATGAAGCAAACAGAGTTCAGAAGGGGAGAATTCAGTGGAAATCTCAGAGGGTTAATTTAGAAATAGGGTGTCATGATGGCATTTAAAAGGGACTTGTAAAGATGAAATATTTTAATTTGTTTCAGATGACACTATTTGACTCTCTTACACCGTAGAGGTCATTAAAATCAATCTCAAAACCCCATTCAATGGAGCATATAATGTACTGGGTTTGCTTGTGTATGTTACTGCTGCTGTTAGGATTTCTAGACCAAAGAAAGTTAATTTTGTAGAATATGTGAGTTCTAATTATGGTATGTTCCACAGCAGATAAACAGTGGATGGTGTAGAGCTCTAATACTGTGAAAAATGAGCATTTGTTACCATAAAATCTACTATCTGTTTTTCTCTGACTGCAGTTGGCATTAGTCAGAATTGTCTGGGATTTATGTACTCTGAACATGGGGAAAGAGAACTAGCATAAAAGAGAATCGGGCTACAACCCTGCAGGTGGCTCCCCACAGGTAGACCCCTGAGATGCCACTTCAGTTGATCTCAGTGGGGCTCCATGAAGACCCTTCGTGGTGTTACATGCAGGACTGGAGCCATTAACATGTAAATCAGGTGGGAGAGATATACTGGAACACAGGATGTGGGGATCTGCCAATAATTTTTATTTCATGACAATAGAAAATTGATAAGAGGATACTGATGAGGAATTTAAAGAGGCAAGCTATTTGTAAATGCTGCCTCAATGATCAGACAAGAGCAATGCATATACAAATCAAAAGTCAATTAGCTTGACTAGTGAGGTTTGGCTAAGGAAGTAGAGATCAAAATGGTCTGTAAAATGCTGGACCTGGAGATAGGAAGTTGAGGGAACCTCTCACGGGTAATTTGGGGACAATAGTCCTTTTATGGGGACAAGGATTTCTGTATTTCTTTGTTATTACTCTTGATCAAAAACTCCGTTGTGGAAATGGTGTTGTAACCTCATCCTGATATGATAATGAAATCTAATACCTGGGATTTGATAAACAACTCTGGTGAGGGATGGGGGGAAGGCTTCAATGGAAACAAAGAGGGAGGCTATGTCTGTGCAGATCAGGGAATGGTCAGAGGGAACTGATCTCTAGAGATACAAGCTTTGCTTTTCTCCTTTCTGTGACTACAAGGCTTTGTCTTCATGACAAATTTAACTTGAACTCAACTGTGGGGTTTCCCCTCACCATACTTCACTTTCACACATTTACACACCTTTATTAGTGCCACACAACATGGGAGCCGCTGCTTCTGGAGCTATAAAGCAGACTCCAAGTATCTTTTATTGCATGTTGCTTCCCCAAGATAACCGCAGTGAAAACATGCAACCATGGGCAGTCACAGCAATCGAGATATGACGGTCCTCCAATCCCTTTCCTTCATTCAGTCCCTTGGCACCTATTCCTTTGTACTATCCTGCTGTCTATCTGTGTTCTGACCCCTGATCAGAAGTGGACTTTCAATCTGTCCCAAATATCAGGACTGTCCCTATAAAATCAGGACATCTGGTCACCCTAGCCTCTGCTCAGCATCCTACTTGCAATTAGCAGTGTGCCTACATACAGTTTCTCCAGCTTCAGCCATCACACGTCTTTAATAAAGCAGAACAGTGCCCACTAGTGAACTTCTTAAACTAGATTTCAAACACTCCATTCCAAACCTGTATTTCTAGTCCAACTTTTTGATAACTCTCAGACACTGCTTTAGTACCTATAGTTGAATTTTCAGTGAGAGCCATTAATAACTTGTCAGGCTATTCTAAAAGCTCGAAGTGGGTGAGGTAATATCTTTTATTGGATCAACTTCTGTTGGCAAGAGAAACAAGCTTTTGAGCTTACACAGAGCTCTTCTTCAAACCTTCAGATTAGCTCAAAAGTTTGTCTCTCACCAACAGAAATTGGTCTATTCAAAGATATTACCTCCCCCATCTTTTCTCTAATATCCTGGGACCAAGATGGCTACAACACTACTGCATATTCTAAAGCAGGGGTCGGCAACCTTTCAGAAGTGGTGTGCCGAATCTTCATTTATTCACTCTAATTTAAAGTTTTGCGTGCCAGTAATACATTTTAACGTTTTTAGAAGGTTTCTTTCTATAAGTCTATAATATATAACTAAACTATTGTTGTATGTAAAGTAAATAAGGTTTTTAAAATGTTTAAGAAGCTTCATTTAAAATTAAATTAAAATGCAGAGCCCCCGGACCGGTGGCCAGGTGCCGGGCAGTGTGAGTGCCACTGAAAATCAGCTCGCGTGCTGCCTTCGGCATGGGTGCCTTAGGTTGCCTACCCCTGTTCTAAAGGCTGGCTCATTCAAGTATTTAAAGTGAGGTAAAGATAGAAAAGTACTAGGCTTTAAAATAACTTTTTTCTCCCCATGCTCTTCTTACCAGGCAGATCATTAAGAGAATAATTGTTAATTGTTTTCTTTTTCTTTTGACTAATTTTGTTCTATTTTATGTTAAGTTCAATTAATTTCAGTTTCTCTTTGGACTGATATTTCCTAAATGCCCAAACCAAGGAATTTACTGATATGTTCTCTGCATGAAACTGCTTCCCACAGTCCCTAGAGTGAGCAGACAAGTAGCCCCACAACAGCCTGTGAATGCGACCATAAAGTGATATCGTGAGTTGTGGTGTTATGAATCTTGGGATACGCTCCCAGATAGCTGTATTGCTTGTCATACCCAGATATTGTGCTATTGTGGATGTAGGGAGTGACAGCACACTGTGTATTGTTGCACTTTTGCAAGTTAGGCTACCACAGGTTGACTGCCCCGCGATTGCTTACACCAGGGTTAGCATGCAGTGAGGACAAGGATGTCTAGAATGCCTATCTAGCTTAATTCATGAGAAGTGTAAATGTACACATGTTGTGCAAACTGTTTGTGTTGCTCTATTACTATTTTCTCTCTATTTTTAATAAATCTTGTTGTTGAGAAAACTACTCTTATAAGGTAACTTCACTCAGATGGTCCCAAAGAATTGACAACACCTCTACCTCCACGGAGAGGTGCTGAAGGGCAAGGGATTCTGGAACCTAACCCTTCACTAATAAATTTGTTAGTCTCTAAGGTGCCACAAGTACTCCTGTTCTTCTTTTTGCGGATACAGACTAACACGGCTGTTACTCTGTAACCCTTCACTGATGATCTCGGCAGAGGAGGCGTTGACAGTGGTGTTCTTTCCCATGAAGATGTACTGTTAGTGGCTACAGCATGCAACTGTGGGTGAAATCCAAAGACCAAGGAGTTGATGGGAGTTCAGGTGATAAACACAGGTTGTCCTTTTAGTGTTTCTGAGCCCTGTTCTGATGGCCACTGTATTCTAGATCATACTTCCTTTTGGCACACATTTCTGATTGTGATTATCGGTGTCTTGTAGTATACATAGTTACCAAGGGACCATAACACAACATTCATGGTTTTCATTATCTTTATCTACTTTGGAAATGGAGAGCTGTCATTCAGTTAACAGAAGCATATTTGTTTGGGTGGCGTTTGTATCCCACCTCAGGTGTTATTGACATATCCTGTTATATAGAGGAAAATGATACACACCCACCAAGCATTCTGTATGTGCCATATTAATTTCAGTCATAAATGCTGGTACTGAAATCTCGGCAAGTAGAACTAATGTTAGCATCTTGGCAAGGGATTAGACTAGATGACCCTTGCAATCCCTTCTGACCCTATGGTTCTCTGATTCTGTGATTCTAGTTGGCTGAATATTCCAGGCATGCCAAACTGCTAAGGTTCACTCTCAGTTTTCCTTACTACCCAGCGCTGGAGGTGAGAAGGTGGGGACTACTACTAGCCCTAGTAATCTTGGAGTTTGTAGAGCTAGATTTTGATCTCGGTCATCAAACTCCAGTTTAGTTCTATACATTTACAGTGGCATACACTGAGAACAGAAACTGATCCTTAGTGTTCAATATTTTCAGGCTGCAGTTATGAAGAAAACCATGTCAAAGCATGCCTCCATTCTTGGAAAAGGAGCGTAAGAATGAGGCTGTGGTAGGAAAAGAAAGAAACCCGGGTGTTAATGTGGGTATAAAATATTAATAATAGAACCCCTTCCAGAAAAATCCATCATCTTTCAATTGTGATTAAAAATTCAGAGCTTCATAAATGCTAATAAATGTAAAATATACAGTAATGTAGAAAATTGATTTTGGGGTACATTGTCAATGAGTAATCAAGCAAAGAATTATACACTGGGCTACAATAGTATGATTTTGTATCTTGAATAAAAACATTTGGGATGAGGTTCCTTAAACATAAAGGCTAACTTCTCAAGTGCATCTGAGCTCCAGCCTTGTCCACAGTGCTGGAGAGGCTAAGAGCAGATGGTATAGAGCTGGCTATGACAGCTTTATGTCACCCAGTAGTAATCCCTGTATGTTAGGGCAGCTTTCCACCATGGGAGTGAATGCTGAGGATCTGACTCAAGGGTTTTATCCTGTATTTTTCATGTGGTTTTTATTTCCTTTAAATGCATGTGGCCACCCTAGGTATGCTGGTGAATTAGAGGAACTAGAAAGGTGTAAAATATTCAGATTTTCAAGCATCTGCTTAAATGGGAGTGTTAATTTTGTATCCGTTTTCCCCATACAGTAGTGTAATGATTAGTTTCACCCTTTTAATTTTCTTTTAACATAACTTTTTGTATTCAGTAATTGCAACTGAATACAAAGTTGCAACATGACTTGACTTTTCTGGAAGCGGCCCTGCTAGAAATAAAGAAGTTAATGACTAATTTGGCATCATGAGTATTTAAATGCATTGGGTTTTAAGCATAATCATAGTTATGCCATCAAGGGCAAATTTCATTGATGTCAATGGAGTTTTCTTGGACTATATCATCGTAACTTGGCCCTCAGCCCTTTTGTTTAGTCTTAAAATCACTATGGTAATGGCTCCCCTCGCTAAATCTCTGATATATTTGTATTACAAGCACTTATCTGGGAGAGGAATGAAAGCAAAACTGTCGTTGATTTATAGTACCTTAATTATTTGCACAGCAGTTTGGCTTAAACCCAAGGGAAGGGTTCATGAGAGATACAAACTCCCTTAATTTATTTGCAGGTATTTATTTTATTACCATAGGCAGCACAGGTAGTGAATTAAGCAGGAAGCCAAATTAAGGTGGCACAGGTCACCTTAATTCTGTCATGGTTGTGTGCTTGACATTAAAACCTTAATATTCTTTTAATATAGTTTTGGTTTTGGATGTAATATTTTAGTATGCTAGAATGGAGCATGCATAGTCGCATCCTATTCTGAAAGGGATTTGAAGTGAAAATAAAACTCTCTTGTTCTCAGAATAACATTTGACTCTATTTAAATTATTTGTATATTTAATTTAATAATTTCTGCACAAAAGACTTAAAAAATATACAATTTCTTCACCTAAATTTATAATCTGCCAATTATTATAGTACAGTGTTGCTCATTTTAATAGAGTTAACGATATTGTGTATTATAATAGTAACAACAGGCTTACATAAATAAAGGATATGTTGAAGGCCCTCTGAAAACCTCACCCAAAAGTTTGTTTGCCTACAATAAAGTAGTTTAAAATATGGAGAGTAATCTAAAAAAGGAATGGAAGTTAGGCAATATAAAATGTTTCACATTAGTCTTCTCTCTGAACTTTTTAATTGTATATTTAATCTAACCTTACCTTTCCAATAGAGTAAATTTTACCAATCTCCATAGCACAGACAACAAAAATAAATTAGTTTGGTACCTGGGCAATTAGGTTTCTCCATGTGAATGTTTTTCTTTAATACCAGTTTGTTTCTTTCTGTTAAGTAATAGTTTTTTCATGTACAAAACTGTGTGCCAATATAAAGTAGACCAGAAAGCGGTTTAAACTATTTAAAGCAGTGAACAAGAAATTTGAAACCAATTACAGAACCATTAATAAGCTGTTTAAAACGTTGTGTAAAAGCCTGTGTCTGCAACACAGTATTAAAAAGTATCCCCATACACTTTTGCCTTAAAAAACTAATAAGGGACATTGTCATAGAAATGTACTTCTGGAAGGGACCTTAAGATGTCATCAAGTCCAGCCCTCTGCACTGAGGCAGAACCAAGTAAACTTAGATTCTCCCTGATAAGTGTTTGTCCAACCTGTTCTTAAAAACTTCCAATGATGGGGATTCCACAACTTGCCTTGGTAACTTATTCCAGAGTTTAACTACCCTGTAGTTAGAAAGCTTTTCCTAATATCTAACTTAAATCTCCCTTGCTGCAGATTAAACCCCTTACTTCTTTTCCTACCTTCTGTGGACATGGAAAAAAATCAAGCATCGTCCTCTTTATAACAACCCTTAACATATTTGATGACTATTAACAAAGTTCCTCCAGCCTTCTCTTCTCAAGAATAAACATGCCCAGTTTTTTACCTTTCCTCATAGGTCAGATTTTCTTAACCTTTTATCATTTTTGTTGCTCTCCTCTGGAATGTCTCCAATTTTTGCACATCTTTCCTAAAGTGTGGCACCCAGAACTGGACACAGTACTCCATCTGAGACTTCATCTGTTCTAATTACATTCCATGTCTTATACATGACACTTCTGTTAATACACCCCAGACTTTTGTACTCCACTTAGCAATTTGTCCATGGTTCCTTTATTTGGTAAGATTCCTTTTTGATTTTCATGTAATTAAAGAGCTACTGATTGCAGTGGTGCTGGAACTCCATGGTACCCCCTGGCTTGAAGTAGTAATAACAAACACCAAATACGTGGTTTCCAATCCATGATCAGCACCCTCACTATAAAAATTGTTCCAGCACCCCTGCCTAATTGGCCTTTTACTATTCTTCCCGTCTTTCCTTCATATCGGGATAGTTTGCAGTTGTGCCTTTCATATTGTCTCCTTGAAAAACTGACAGCTCCCTTGAACTCCTTTTTCCCGCAGGTAGGCCCAAGGGAATTCTGAGTTTTGTAAAGTCTGCTTTTTTGAAGTCCATTGTCCTTATTCTGCTGCTCTCACTCCTTCCATTCCTTCTAATTATGAAATTGACACTGAACTTCACTAGGCTAATAGAACCATGTTTTAGCTAAAGTAAATACAGGCTTAGTTAACATTGAATAGATAGCTGTATTTAGTGTTTTAACTGTTGAGCTCAATATATAAACACTGTACAGCAGAGTGGAAGTAACTTAAAAGGCTGTCTGTTTGTTCAAGGGAATGGAGTGGAACACATTATAAAAAAAACCTTCCATTTGTCCCTTCCGATTGTAGTTAAAATTTGAGAGGACTAAAAGACTTGAAAATATTTCTCCTGCAGTCCAATAAAATATATTTTGTTTACAAGTTTTATATAAAAATCTTAAATGACAATAGTTCTTGAGTCAATTCTCTGCACAGTTTAGCCATCAGTTATCCCTGCAAACCTTGCCCTTCAGCAGTGCCTTGTAGGAGGGGAGCCAGACTGCATACTCTCACAGGAGCAAATAGGCCCAGCAGTCTGTTGATAAGAGGACATCTTTGTTCCTAGTGCTAGATATATATTTTTCCCACGACCATGCTGATCACTGCGTTAATCTTTCTCTGGAAATGAAGGGCCCCAGCAGAGTAATGACAAACAGATTCCGCCATGTTGACTCACTCAATATTGATAGGTTCTGAACTTCTGTCTGACAGTCACAATACCTATATTTACAATCTGATATTATGTTGCCCTTTTACCTAGGATAATCTGTAGCAGATGGAGGTAAACTGTACATCAGAAAATAAAACTCTGCTATGTTTTATCATCATCATTTTAATCTGTTTGGGTGGTGGTGGTGGTGGGAGGGGGGGTTGTGCTTGTTATACAAATAAATAAGCATGTGCAACCAGTACATAGCTCTCTGCCAGTGATACATCTGTTACCTCCGTGCAACTCTTACCTTTCCATCTGACAAAAATGTGTTCTTATGTAGGCCTTTAAAGTGCCATCTGTTTACAGATGTTTCTTCTGAAACATTTATTTTAGAGTAGATTAAGCTCTGTCTGTCTGGTTTGTCTTTTTTTTATAGTGCCTGTCTTCACCATATCTAAGTGCTATGTTCTTCCGATTGTGTAAACTCCAGAAGCCATGTAAAGTAGGTGCATTTGAGTGTGACCGGTGCTAGGAATAGGGCAGGTCCATACCTACCTTGTGGGCTTGTATTATACAGATGCTTGGAGTCGAATGGGAAGGAAGGCATGTGAATGAGTTCCCCTTTCCAACTCCAGATCCTGTTCCTCTTTTTCGTACTTGCCTGGTCACAAAAGTAGAGTACTCATGATGAACAATATAAGCATTATCCACACAGGAATGGGAGGAAGGGTGTTGTAGAGGCTCTTTCAATGATGAGTGTGTGGGTATGATCTTCAACTTGATGGCCATGTCATCAACACATAGAGCTGCCATCCAGGAATGCCATCTCAATCCATATTGACCATGCAGTCTTCCCACTGCCATGCTGGACTTCACGTGCAGTGTCTGAAGGCATGGCAGTCAGGCTCTGCAGCGTCCCAGACCATTCCTTGGAAGTTGTGCTGCTGCTGCTGCTTTACTAGGGACCTTCCCTACTCAGGATTTCAGTTTGCTTCCATGGGTGTGGTACTCAGTTGTGCCATAGGGTTGCTTCTTGTGCCATGTCACAGACACTGTTAGGGACAGCACTTGATCTATATGTGTAGTAATTTAAATTTCAAAAAATCCCAGCCGGCTGGGTGATTCAGTTTGGAGGTTTAATCAATAGAATATATAAATTGAAAGCCTTAGAAGAAAATAATCATTGCTGAATCTAGTATACATGCATGTGTTTTCCCAAAGTGATTCATGGGAATGACAATAACCATCTGCAGTGCTCTAAATCACCTTACATTACGAAGATAAATCATGCTTTTATTATTAAGTTTACAGTTATAATTTCATATGCTTTTGAAGAGTATCCCACCTATCAGGAAGACATAATCTTTCTCAAACCATTTGCTAATAAGATGTGAAAGCTGTGTCATAAATATGTTATGTAACACATACCTGACATATAATCGCTGAGCCAGAAAGACACTGGATCACTGAACAAAACAATGATCTTTCAGAGCACGCTGTATGGGTAAAGATTAATTTCCCAAGTAACCGGAATTAGTCTCTTTGCAATTGTGGAGTGATGTGTCATAAATTGTATTTAATTTTGCTGTAGCAGTTTGAATGATTGCAGATATCATCTCCGATTTCTTAAGATAATACACGCCTTCCTTTGCTTGAGGCACTCTGATCATATCTCAGAAGTTCCACATGATATCCTGTGTAATGTGTGTTTTGGAAATACAAACTCAGACTTGGAAAGTTTTGGGGTCATTCATTCATTTGTTTTAAATACAGGGAACTCAAGCATTATTTTGATGAAAACTCAAAATGGATTAATTGATCCATATCCTAGTTGTAATGTGACCTGTTTATATGCATCCAGCATAGAATTTGTTTCTGTGTATATGAAATATGTCATAGAGTACTTGATTATTAGTTTTTTCTTACTGTTAAACCTCCACGATGTTAGGAATTTGAATTTACAGCTGAAACATATGGGTACATTAGATAGGATACATTAATTTGCATCACTGAGAAAATAAAGGCAAGGTGAATAAGCATTTCTTTTTCATTTTGTTTTACAGGAGGCAATAAGCTGAAGAGCCAGCATTTTCGTTTGAACTGGGCCTGGATCTCTTTAGAGAAGGAATATTATTTGGTAAATGAAGACTCTAAATATCTAGATGTTGTTCTTAAGCGGAGAGGTTACCTGGGAGAAACCTCTTTTATTAGTAAGTTCCAATCCTATAAATTACTTCTGAGCCATAGACCAACAAGATTAGCAAAATGTGTCACAGTATGTTACCTTGGTACTGTTTGGTACTCATCCAACTAGGTACACTAGAATGCATATTTATTAGACAAGGTTCTTTTGTTCAGATAATTGTATGATTCATTTAAACTAAGGCACAAAATCAAATTACAAATCAGTTACTGATAGTTCTATGTCCTCTTCGAGTCAAAAATCAATATTAGTAGGAATTTCCTTTTCAACAGTAACCACATTGGTTCTTTCATCTGTACATTTTCTGGTTTCCGCAGCAACTCATCGCTGGTTGTAGCTGCCATGGACCCAATCCTTCTCTTTGAATTCAAATGTAGAAATTCTGTTTGCTTGAATGGGAGCAAAATAAGGCCATATATCTTTACAAATTAGGTTAACAGGGTTGAAATTGGAGCTCTGAAAGGGCCCCCTTGACCCTAATTAGTTCCCCAAACTCCTTTTTCATATGAAGTAGCCTTTTAATTAAAAAAATACTACATTTGATCCATTATACACTGAAAACTAAAAATGCTTAAACTAAAGAATGTGCAATAAAAATGGTGGTTTCATAAATTTGTGCATTTTTGCATATTTATCTGTGTTGTGTTTAGCACACCTGCAGAAAATACCTCATTTATAGATTGCGGCCAAATATCCATTAGCCCACTGAACGGAGCTGTGATTTCTGACTCTGGGATGAATTTTTATGGAACTTACTTGGAACATTTGGCTCAAGTTAGTATGTACAGGGTCTGTCACTCAGAGTGCCAGAAGAATGAAAAGAACAAATTTACCCTTTTGCAATTCCATTTGATACATAATATTTCCAAAGAATTGGCCATGGTGCAGCATCAGAGAGTATAAATTATGTGTTGTATCTACTCATAATTTTCCTTGACCTTTGTCATTACAAGACTGAGAATGTCAAATGCAAAGATTTGAGGGGGAAGTTTCTCTAGCTGACTTTGATTATTAATGCTCAATATAAAACAGCAACAGTTATCATCAGCAGTCCCAGGCTGTGAAACACTTTCTTTTAGGGATGGGGCAGTTGGCCTGATGGTTAGGGAGAGGGCTTGTATTGTCATAAACCAGGAGGACACTTTAGGAGAGGCGAGGACGGAAGGGTAATTATCTCTGCCATTATCAAGTGGAATATATATATATGGAGAGAAAATATTTTGGGTATGTCAATTTAATACACATGAACAGATTGGAAGCCAGACAAAAATGTGGAATGTGATCAGTTTATTTTTAAAAAAAGTTGCACTCTGATTTTAGTAGTTTTAGTCCCCAGTTATGCTGCTTATGAACAGTTATCAACAGTCGTCTTTTAAGCAAGGTCTTAAAACTAAAGGAGAACCTGAAAAGGTTCTAGTTTGTAAATGCTCTAAAGTTTTCTGAGACAGAAAAGTTTAGACAAATGGACAAAAAGAGTTTGCTAGGGAATATTAATTGGAATACAATAAAATATTTTAATTACATAGATTTTAGTTTATGAACTGAACTATAAAATATATTTCAGAAGCTTGGTGGTTGGTCAGATTTTCCAGCACTGAATTTTTATCAATACTTTTTGAGACCAGTTCAGCACTTCTTTGTCAGGTAGAACATTTATTGAAGTCAATGGGAACTTTACTTGATTTAAGGCTACAGAATTTTATCCTTTGTTATTGACTGGACAAAATATTCAAAAGCACCTAAGTGACCAAGGGCCAGATTTTTGAAGGTATTTTCAAAGATGCATATAGACGCTTAGTGAGATTTTCAAAAGTGCCTAAGGGGAGTTATGCACCTAACATGCTGAGGTGCTTTTGAAAATCCCACTAGACACCATCATTAGGTGCCTAAATACCTCTACAAATCTGGCTCTTCAGTGCTTTTGTAAATGTTACTCTCTGTCTCACACATGCATATGCACATACACTTTATAGACTGTCTGTTTACTAGTGGAAAGGAACTGTCAAACTGGGCTCAGAAAGCTTTTTAACCATCCTTACAATTACTTGCATCTGCAGTTGTGTTTTGCATGAATTCATATATTATTGAGTAGCCTTATTTGGTTAACCACAGCTAAACAGGTACGTTTCATTAAGAAACTCAATTACTGAAACTTTTCAAACAACTTACAACTTGAAACTATCTTTTGTAATAGTTACAATTTGTGGAATTTGCCAAATATCTTCAAGGATAATGGGTAACAGTACCTTTTTTATACAGAATTATTTCCATACATAGGAATTCCATCCCACAACAGCTGTACTTCAGCTAATTTCTAGTGAGCTACCCGTATGGGTGATTAACCACAAGTGGAAAGGGGGGAAAAGTGGTTTTAATCATGGTCCTTCATTTGTTTACACCACGAAACCACCACAGTGTTGCATGATTTTAGCATAACTGAAGCTTCTGCTCAACAGACTTCCCAGCTTACTACACTATGACTGTTCCAAGTCACTTCTTTTCTTCAATGGAAGCTAAATTCCCCCACAAAATGTAAAATAAGTTACTCACATGAACTCCGACTATAACACTAACTGATCTTAGCAGAAAGTAGAGTTTTGGGATTCATACCTAACAGAAAGTTCATATCCTCTCCAATGTTGCATAGTACTTACTGAAAAATTCAATTACTGTCTAAAAGATAGATCTTACTGTGGAATCCAGTATGCAATTGTTGTTTGAGTTTTTCTTATATTCTGGAAACTTGCTCCTTGATAAATCTAAATGGTCCCCAGAATCCTATATAAGAGAGGACAGTGAAACAGCTTAAACAACCAATTGCCATCTCAAACATAGCCAATCCAACACTGAGGAAAGATTGAGAACTAGTTTAAAAACAAGAGTTGCTGGGGGAAAAAATACTTCCCTCAATGCTACATTTTTTATTTTTAGAAATGAGGGATAAGGTTGGGTGATCTGATGGTATAATCCAATCGGAGAAGTATCTTGAGATGGTGCTGCCAGTGCCAGCAGTGCAGCAAATCCTGCTCGCCTTACTCACTTGGAAACCACTGGTTTTGTGTGTCTGTGTGTGTATGCCCACACGCACGTGTGATGTTGTTCTCTGGTAGCTGAGTGACTGGGGAGGCTGAGGGACTTATTACAACTTGTAATTAAAGAGGTTTCTACTATAGTTCTGAATTTTCTTTAGTTCTGTATTTTTTGAGTTGAAAGAGTAGGATTCCATTCCTAGCTCTCCAGGCATATGTATTAGGAATTAATCTACATCGATGGTGCTCAAACTTTCCTGTCATGCCCCCCCTTACCAATAATGGAATCTGTCCAGCCCCCCTCCCCCCATTGCTGCACAATTGGCTTAGCAGCAGAGCTGGGAGCAGAACTGTGGATGGGGGAAGAGCTGGGCTAGAGGCAGAGCTGGGCTTGGGGCAGAGAGGGAATGAGGCAAAGAAGGGCTGGGAGCAGAGATGGGGGGGAAGTGGAGCTGCAGCTGGAGCTGGGCTCAGGGCAGAGCGGGGAGGGGTGGTGCTCCCTACCACCCCTCATGGAGGCTGGTGTGGGTCTCACCATGTGCCCCCCAAAAGTTCCTCCTCACCCCCTTTGTGGGGCATGCCTTACATTTTGGGGACCACTGATCTACGTGCTGCAGACAGACACAATAACTGTATACAAATCACACACACATGGGTATGTGATTAATTGTACATAATAGTTGTGTCTAGCTGTAGAACATAGATCAATTAAAATGTGAATAATTGGATTGATAAGGACTAGTCACCCGAGCAGAGTGAGCAGTATTTGATCTTGTCATTAAACATGAAGAATTCACACATACTGTGTGTGTGAACAATAAAAAGATGGAGTTTTCACTAAAGACAGAAACCTATCTTTTTTTGTTGAATCCATTTACATTTAGTGGGATACGAAAGAAGAGCATCTATTGAGGAGCTTACATTCATGAATATCTATGCTTTATAAATAAAGACAACAAAGAATTTGGATTCTAGCCTCAGTTAAATCCAAAGACAGCACTAACTCTTTGCCTATAAGTTTAGGAATTGTTTTGAGAGTATAGTCATAAAGTTTTTCTCCTGTGCAATTGTTTTGTAGACGACAGTGGGCATCAACTGTTAAGACAAACATTAATAGAGATCCTTTACCAGCCACACTGCTGTGAACTGATGTGATCAAGCAATGACCAGCATATGCATTAGGAACTGCAGCAAGTAGGCTCATTTTCTTTGGTTAATGTTGCCAGTGATTTGTGGTTGATCCAAGAGGTGTTGAAAACTGCTCACAGAGGATGGGGAGTGAGAAGGGGGGAAAAGTGCTATCACATTCTACAACCTCACACATATCTCTGGCTTCTAGATCTGCTTTTTTTAAAAATTCCAATTCCCTCTGTACTGGCAGTGGTGATACATTTGGATGTTGAAATATTAATCTTGCACAAGTTCAGGTCAAAGCATAGCAGGCAAGACTTAAACTGATTGGAAGAAGAGGGAAAACAGTTTAAGTCCCTGATTCAGGAAGATACGCTTCAAGCACAAGAAGTCCCTCTGAAATCAATAGGCATTGCTTAAAGCGAGGCACATGTTTAAGTTCCTAGCTGAAGCAGGGTCTAAGTGACTCTGTTTATAACAATTAACTTGGCTATGTACTTTTTTTTTCTTTCAAAGAGCAAACGCTACGTCGGAAAATAATACATAATAACAGGAGTGCTGGAACAATGTGTATAGCAGGGGTGCTGAGAGCCATTGAACCAAACTGTAAACCCTGGATATGATGGAAACCACTTCAAGCCAGCACCCATAGTTCCAGGACCTATGTATAATAATAAAGCACAAGTGAAGGAATTTTGTTGATTGGTTTAAATAGTTGTTGATATTGGCTAACAGATACTGATTTTATTCAAGGAAGTAACAATACAAATTTGTCGTCTGACCTTTTCAATAACCGTATGTACAAAATTTTCTGCCTCTGGAAAATGAATTGAGTTTAGTTTCTAAATACTTTGGGCTCTGATTCTAACAAGGAACTGATCCCAAGACTGACTGGCTCGTTAACTTGCATCTGACTAACCTAATCCTTTTGAGTGTAATTCTAGGATTGTAAAAGAATGAAAAAGGTGTTAGGGGAGATTCTTATCCCCCTCTCCTGTCTCAATATACAGGGTAAAGGGCTTGGAGTGGCAAAGGGACTCTAAAAGCCCTGGATCTGGCAGGGGAAATCTCCCAGTGCCAGAAGTGGAAAAGACAGCCACAAGTTGTATTTTGAGGGCCTCAGCAGAAACCCTGTTGTGGGGGCCATTCCAGTGGTGGAGATGAGGGCAGAGATATGTGTTGGAGACAACTTTCACAGGCTGTCTAATTTACATTGAGGTAGCCCAAGCTCAGGAGGGCACAAAGATGACTTAAAGATACCTCAGACCCCCAGCCTCCTGGGCTGCAAGTTCTGTGTTCTCTCTCTAAGGGGCACAGTGCTGAATTTCATCCTTTGGCTTTGATACCCGATTTTGACCATGAAAAGTTTGAGATTAGTGGTGACCATTATATAAAGTCTGAAACAATCTGATGTCACCAAAGTATAGTTATTGTAGTGGGGGTGTCACTATATTTCAGGTTTCATAACCATTTGTTGTCATTTCCCATGTTTAGTTGTTCATAACTTCCCCAAACTTTCATCTTTCAAGCAAAAATTTTCCAGGCTCGGTCTCTGTCTGAAAGTGGTAAATGGTTTTTTGAAAGTTTCAGCAAAAAGGGTGCAGGCATTTTTGAGTAGCAGAGAATTAAAGAACAAAAACAAAAAGTTCTTTTGAACAACTATGTAGTTGAAATGTCCTGGGGTAGAAAAGCTGACATTTAGCATGGAAAGTATTTAATTTACCAGCAGTTAGTTTTGATTTGGGTGACAGTGGCCAACCTTGTTTAATCTGTGTTTACCGGTGCTCTGCTAGCAGCACCTCACCCTCCCTGATTGAACTAACCTCGTTATCGCCATACTGATTTATACCTGCCTCTGGAGATTTCCATTACTTGCATCTGAAGAAATGATGTTCTTACTCACGAAAGCTTATGCTCCCAATACTTCTGTTAGTCTTATAGATGATAACAATGGTTTCTACTCACCTGGAGATCTATGAATCTGTGAATGACAGAAAAATAGAATTGATCTGTTGTTAATGGTCCTATTTTCTGTTTTTCTCTGCAGGTATTAGCACTAAAGATGGTACTGCTGAGAAGGATAAAGACTTCAAAGGAAAAGCCCAGAAGCAGGTGCAATTCAATCCTGGCCAAACCTTAGCTACTTGGAGAGTGCGGATTTTGAGTGATGGTGAACATGAGCAGTCTGAGACCTTCCAAATTGTGCTTTCTGAGCCTGTCATGGCTGTCCTAGAGTTTCCTGAAGTGGCTACAGTGGAAATTATTGACCCAGGAGATGGTAAAGATATTTCAAAAATGTTATTCTGAATCTGTAGACACAGCTGCAGAGGAAACTGTAAGAAAGGACTCGTAAAGTGATTCCTTCAATATTGTATTTTTGAGAACAGATTTAGGTATCATCTTAATGTTTTGACATACGTCACGTTCAGTGGTAGTTCATGGGAACCTAATGAATGTGGTATGTTTTTATACGTGTAATATATTTTTTCATGGCTTTACCCTCGTTTATTAATTCTGCATTGTTTTATTGTGGCCTGAATAGACTGAACTGCTATTGAGGCTCATAGTCTTCCTAAACCTTTTAGGGTCCCCTTTCCAATGAAAAGCCATACTCTCAGTAGTGCTCATGTGCTAGTAGACATCTGCCTGTTTTGTAAGGTCAGGCAAAAAAAACCTTAAACCTTCTTCAAAGATATAATTAGTGGAGTGCACAGAGGAAATCAATTTAGAGAAGTAGAGAAAAAACTCTGCTTTGTTGTTCAATATACTTAAAAAGTGTAACCTGATGATGTTGATTTTATCTCATGTATATTTACCTTATACTGAACGTGAAATAATTTACACACCAACAGTGGCCTCCAAAGGTAGTTCTAAATTCAAAAACTACTTTCGTTACCCCAGATTTAAGTAAATCACTCATGATTTCATTAGCTGCATGCTTGACTCTACCAAATCATTCTGAAGACGTCTCCTATTTCCTCTAATAATATTTTCAGCTAACACAAGTTGCTCAGAGTTTATTTAATGTTTGCAAATCCCTTTAAATATGTAAAGTGCTATGTTAGGTATATCTGATTTCAATTTACATTGTAAGCTCTTTGGGTGCTACTGTAGCTTCTTCATCATCATAATAAGCAGTTAGGCATCACTGAGCCAAATTCTAGCTCAAGCTGTGCCTTCAGCACAGAGGCTTCAACATGATGTGCCTGCAACCCTGTTTCTCTGAAACATTTGCCTTCTGACTTCAGGGCTGGTGTTCCTGTGGGAGTGAGAAATATCTCTTTAGAGCTGAATGACAGCTGGGGAGATTGACTGGGGTGCAGGGACCAAGATAAGCCTTCCTGGCTGATGCTCCTCAGCAAAGCGTACTATTTTCCCCTGTTCTTCCCCCCCACACACACACACCCATCCACACATGGAGTAAGGGATGGGCAAGCCCTCTTGGTGACACTTGAGCCTCCCAATATAATATAAAGATCTGCTCCAGTTCCTCTTGCCTCCCAGCTTCAGAAGCTCTGCACAGGTTGCTGCTGCCCGGGCAGGGATTTAGGGGAGAGAAATCGTATTAGGGGTGAATGTACAACTGGTTTATTTTCAGGGATAAATTTGACAGGGAGGTGTCAAGAATAGAGAAAACAATAGTTGAATGTAGGTGAGGAGAGAAGCGATAACAAAAGCATGTGCTGGAGTAGCAGCCCTGCTAACGTTTGGAGGTTTTGCTTTTGAACTGCATCCAGACACTTGAAACAAGTGGTCATGGTCACAGAAAGATGTCAGTAAGGAATCTTGAGAGAAGCAAAAGCTGGAACAGCTTGTTTTATATGGTTCTTTTCGAATTAACACTTGAAGGTGGCTGGGCAGGAAAAAACGTGTCCAGCAGATCTTTTTCATTTGCAAGCTACAGATTTAAGATATATCAAACCTGGGGGTTATCTTGCATCCCTATTTAGTTACAGAGGGCAACACTGTTTGTAGATCAAGTTCAAAATTAAATACAGTCTGTTGAGGACATAGAAGTGACTAAGCATGCAGTTCCTATAATCACCAGTGGGAGCTCTATCAGGGTTGTGTGATTAAGGGTCCTTAATCAGTACCAACCCTCAAGATTTCATATGGCAAGAGGGGGAACCTGGGGTTGTTTTGGCAACTGGAGTGTGTGGGGGGAGGAGAAATAGGGTTGGTCTCTCAATTCATCTTTCAAAATGTTGGTGGATCGTGTGTGTAGGTGCTGACTGGAGTCATTGTTAAAACTCCCATTTACTGAAGTGATTCAGAATTAGGCACTAAATAATGAGACCCTGCTGAAAGCTGAGCCAGCCCTTAATAAGTCGGAAGTACTGTTGTGTTACAACAGGAAGGTGTTGAATAAAGAAGAATTTTCATATACTAATTCTAGAGAATATAAACTCAGTCAGCCATGAGCCTTAGGCAGCTATCATAACACGGAAAGGTTTAGACCATTTTCCCAAAGATTTTTGCTACCTCCATATGTAAGATTTGTTAATTTGTTGTGTGCGATTTTAAACAGTATAGTTACATAGTCATGCAAACACAGGATGCACAAAATGTACATTGTCTTTAATATTTTTTCCATAGGATATACTTTTTCTGCATTAATTTATTTCCACAGAAAAAGAAAAATCGGTTCTTTTAAGATTATGCTGGTATTACTTTAAACTAAAAGGTTGATATTTTTCGTATGGTGTTTTTTGTCTTTCTGAAATAATAAAAGTCAACAGATCTTATCAAACCAGAATTACAGCATTTTTATAGCAGTCTTTTGACCTTCTCTCATGCGAGTAGCATTTTCCAATTGCAGAAAATGCATAGTGGGACATCCTTTCACAGAAATCACATTACACTTTCAGGAAATTGCTTGCAAAAAATTCTGAAATAATCAAATAATTGGCTTTGCATAGTCATCTAAGTTATACAGAATCATTACAGCAGTTGGATTTTAAAAAATTGAGGTTTGTTTGTTTGTTTGTGTTACCCTCTGTATTAAAGTAACCTTGATTAATTACAGTTAATCTTTGCTGAAATTGTAAGGGTGGATGGATACTCTGTATCCACAACTACCTATTTCTCTTAAGTTTTTGATGGACATAAGAAAATAGAATCTGAACTCCAAAGGCACCATAAAAGCCAATGGCCTTTATAGGAATGTAGAATAACTAGAAGTTTTTGTTTTCAGATTGTTCAGTGTTTTATTTCCTTTGTCTGAAAAATAGGACCTGACATTCGTACTCCTGATGTTTTTAAGAATTCTGCAGAAGTAGAGAATGCTAAAATAACTTTCAAAGCTAGTGGTGAATTTTTTCTGTCTTCCCTTCTGGCACCCAAAAGGAAATAGCTAACTTTAATTAACAGAAGATACATTCCCAGTCAAAAGAGCAAAACTGGTTACAAGAAAAAATATGCCTGCAGCACTTATTTAGATAAGAAAAAGGAATTCCAGAGAACATGAAAGAGGAGTCTTATTTTTTTATATATAAGCCTAAAGAGATAATGGACATGCCCAAATCCTACATGTTTTACAGGATTTTCTATGAGCTCACACTAATGGCCAGTTTTCTTTTGAAGTCTATGTTTTGGTTACACTGTTGCAGACAAATCAAACAAAGAACAAAATTAGGGATCACTCTTTGGCTGGTAAATTTATAACTTCTTATAAAATGAAATTATTATTATTTCTTTGTATTATTGTAGCGCCACGTGCTAGCCACTGTACAGAGAACAAAAAGATGGTCCCTGCACTAAGGAGAATAGTGTGGAGTCAAAGTGAATGTCACAAAGGACCCAATCCTGCATCTTAAGCACCCCAAATGCCAAAGGACTCCAACAGATGTTTTGGGTGTGCAAAATGAGCAAGAATGGTCTTAATGAATTTCTGTCAGAGAGGCAGATACTGAAATGATTGTGTGATCCTCAGTGGTGAACCTTTCGTGGCTAACAGCTAGTAATAATAATAGTCTAGAAATACTAAAAGAACTTGGATAGAATTCTGGATGTATACTGGAGGACCAGTCCTTCAAACCCTTACTGACAGGTGTAATGGTAAATCACATGATTTGTCCCATTACAGTGATTAAATCCCAGGAAGTGGAACTACTTTTCTGATTAGGAACTACTTCTCAGTAAGGGCTTAGCAGTGGTTCTCAAACTGTGGGTTGGGACCCCAAAGTGGATCCCGACCCCATTCTAATGGGGTTGCCAGGACTGGCATTAGATTTGCTGGGGCCCAGGGCTGAAGCCGAAGCCTGAGCCCCACCACCCAGGACTGAAGCTGGGGCTCTTGGGTTTTAGCTTTGCCCCACCCCCGCCCAGGGCAGCAGGGCTCGGATGGGCTCAGGCTTCGGTCCCCCCTCCTGGGGTCATGTAGTAATTTTTGTTGTCAGAAGGGGGTCATGGTGCAATTAAGTTTGAGAACCCCTTCCTCAGAGCATCAGGCCTTGGTTCTGGCTTTCTTTTCGGCTGCAAAATGTCATTAACATTTCGCTGTACCATTGAGAAATGAGTATTTTGTTACATTGAATTCATGGTGGGGGGAACTTCTGGCTATTTCTCCTGTGACTCTTTGAGTATATAAAGTAACACAAATAAATATGTCTGATCTCTGCAGAATCAACCGTTTTTATTTCTCAATCCGCCTACACAATTGAAGAAGACATTGGAGAACTGTTCATTCCTGTCAGAAGAAGTGGAGATGTCAGCCAGGAATTGATGGTGATCTGCTATACACAGCAAGGTAACAGAATCTAGATTGAGTGAAAATAATAACCAAAGCTAAATTAATTATTATTTCTGTCTGCAGAATATACAAATAATTCCCAGCACTGGAAATTACTTTCTGCTTGTCTAGTTTCTATGTCAATTGGTGGTGTTATTCCTCTTTACTTTATGTCTTAAACTGTTGCTGTGTATTGTTAAATAGATGCTGTGTTCCATTCTAGAAGTAGTTGCAGTTCATTGATCGATATTCCTTGCCTATTTCACAGGGTCTTGTATACAGTACCTAATGTCTGGAAGTAATGTCAGTTATGTTTTTTGAGATCCTCCAGGTGAAAGATTCTCTACAGGTAGTATGATAGTAGAAGTACTGTATTTTCTGGTGTATAAGACTACTTTTTAACCCAGGAAAATCTTCTCAAAAGTCGGGGGTCGTCTTATACGCCGGGTGTCGTCTTATAGGGCGGGTGCTGAAACTTCCGAGCCGGACTGGAGAATCTGCGGTCGCCGCATATGGTGGGGGGAGCTCAAAAACGGCCACGGCCGTATCCCCGCCCGATGACGAGGTGAGGGGGCGCCTCACCGGGAAGGTGTAAGTGAAGGGCGGAGCAAGCTGCAGGCGTCCGGGACGCCCGGGGTATGGAAAAAAGAGAGCGGCGCTGTGCCCAGAAAAACATGCCTCTTTCACCGTCTGGCCTGCCCTTGTATCCTATTACTGTACCTCCTTCTCTGCCTCTCAGATCTCGCTCCTGAGGACTGCAGTGAAGCGGCGCAGGCGCGCATGTGCGAGATCTGAGAGGCAGAGAAGGAGGTAATAGGATACAAGGGCGGGCCAGACGGGTGAAAGAGGCGTGTTTGCGCTACCGCTCTGATAGTCTTGGAGACAGGGAGGGCTGGGCAGGCAGGGAGAGCTGACCAATCCAAGCAGGCTTTGTATACAACAACCAGCCAATCGCCGGTAAGGTACATCGCTTGCCGTGATTGGCTGGTTGTTGTATACTGGGTACCACATACAGTACAGCACCAGTATCTGTACCTGTTCATACAGTATAGCACCAGTACATACAGTACAGTATACAAATGTCCAACAGTCAAAACCCCATCATGGCTCCACCAGCAAGAAGAAAGAAATATGAAGCCAGTTTCAAACTTAAAGTTGTAAACTTTGCCATGGAACATAATAACTGCGCTGCTGCAAGACAATATGGAGTAACAGAAAAGATGGTTCGGGACTGGAAAGCAAATGAAAAAGCATTAAAGAGTATGCCAAGAGGTAAGTGTGCATTAAGAAGAGGCACTCCACATTGGCCAGAACTCGAAAAACATGTAGCAGACATGGTGAATGAGCATCGCCAAAACGGTTATGTAGTGACACGAAATAAAATACATTTGTTTGCACTTCAGTGGGCCAAATCTAACCCAGATCACAGCAACACTTTTAAGGCCACTGTATCCTGGTGTACTAGATTCATGGGAAGGCATAATATGGTACTGAGGCAAAAGATGAAAATTGCCCCAAAATTACCTGCAGATCTTGATAGCAAAGTAAATAGTTTCCATCGATACGTAATACAACAGCGCACTAAACATGGCTATGCGTTAAGTAGTATTGGAAATATGGATGAAACTCCAATGAATTTTAATATGGTTGGAAATAAAACTGTCCATCAAAAAGGTGAAAAAACAATTTTAATTAAAACAACAAGACATGAGAAGTCCAGTTTTACAGTGGTACTAGGATGCACAGCTGATGGCTCCAAACTGAGACCAATGATTATTTTTAAAAGAAAAACAATGCCAAAACTCAAGTTCCCTGTTGGTTGTTTTGTACATGTGAATGAAAAAGGCTGGATGGATGAAGAAGGGGTAAAGCTATGGCTTGATAATGTATGGAGCAGGCGACCAGGTGGACTTATTCAAAAATGTAGTCTACTGGTGTGGGATATGTTCAGGGCTCATTTAACTCCCAGCACCAAGCAAATGCTTGCAAGACTAAACACAGATGCGGCAGTTATTCCTGCAGGATTGACATCGTTGGTACAGCCACTGGATGTGTGCCTAAACAAGCCATTTAAAGATCGCATTCAAGAACAGTGGAATGAATGGATGGTTAGCGGCGAAAAGTCATTCACAAAAGGAGGAAACATGCGTGCTCCACAGTTGGATGTTTTGTGCAAGTTTGTCATAAAAGCCTGGAATGATATTGATGCAGAAACAGTAATCAAGTCTTTCAAGAAGTGTGGCATATCAAATTCATTAGATGGTATGGAGGACGACTACTTGTGGCAAGATGAAGAGGAAGCCGAAGCTGAGACCACACCATCTGATACGGAATTCGATCCATACGATGACTGCCTTACAAATGTATCACAAGATGTCATTGATGTACTTATGATATCAGATGACGAACAGGAGGATTTTGAAGGCTTTTAAAGGGAAACTGTCACGCCAGCAAAACCTGTAAAAATACCGTAGCTTGCAGTTATGATGGGCGTTGCTAACTCGCCAGGGACTTGCCCGGCACTTGCTCTCTCTCTCTTGTTTGTTATCTTCCTCCTATCATCATCAGTTCCAGTTTGGTTGACAGCTTAGAAAACAAACTGCATGGCAGCTCCCATGGGTTTATTGTCTTATCCTTCCTTTCAGCTTTAGAGTGAATTAGGAAAAGTTTAATCCACTTGCACTGTTTTATGTTTACATGTTTGATGACAAACAGCCTTATGTTTATAAGTGACAGTTTTCCTGCTAAATACCTGCATGTCATAAGCATTTGAATTAAAATTACCATATTGAAATCAAATCTGATGTTTTTTTAAATTTTTTTTGGTGTGCGTTGGAAGAGGGGTAGTCTTATATGGCGAGTATATCCCAAACTCTATATTTTAACTGGAAAAGTTGGGGGTCGTCTTATACGCCCAGTCGTCTTATACGCCGGAAAATACGGTAGTTTTTTTTTCCATTTGAATTCATTAAACAATGACAAGCTTTTTAAAAAAGATACAGCCGTGCTTAAGCTAAGTGCATAGCTTTTATGACAGGAATATATTTTGGCTTTTTTTTTCCTGAGTATTACAGGTTTCCTCTTCTTTTTAGTGAGAAATTCTAGCATTTATAGGAACACCACAGAACTCCAATAAAGCAGCAGAACCACTATGGTTCTGCTTCAAAGAGGCCTGAGGTCTGGAGAGGCTATGCTACAAAGCTGAGCTCCAGGAAGATTTCTTTATTGATGTTTGTAGAGAAACAATTGAATGGACAGCTCTATAGAAGTAAAAATAGTATTTATTATTATTATTGTTTCTCCTTACCATCCCATTTGTTAAGCCTTTTGTGCGCTTATTTTGGCAGGCTGTCTGTTTCTCTCCCCTTCTGAATTAGATTTGTAAACAGTAGCCTCCCTTTTGGCATCTGCAAAGGGATCATATGTTCACTTTGATACCTAAATAACATAACGTTTTAAACTCCGATAAGTAGACAGTTAAATTACCTGTATTACGGCATCAAATAATTGCAGGTCCACTGTAGAGCCCAGAGTTGTTTGCACCTGCAAAATAATGAGTACAAAATAGGATGTTTAATTAGGGCCTTTGTATATAGACGATTCTTTTAATTTTTAAATTTTTTATTTTTTCCCCGACTAGAGCTGGCCCGTGTTTTTCCATCAAAATGATTTTCAACAGAAAATGTGGTTTCTGCACCAAAAGTTTTCAGTTTTCTGTTGGGAAAATTAAAATGAAATATTTCATTTTAGGTCAGATTGCCCTGAATCGAAATACTTAGGTTAGTGGAACTGAATCAAAATGTTTCATTGTGGCTCTGTTTGAAAAGTTGAGCTGCTGCAGTGCCTTGTGGGATATGTTGTTCAGATTCTTCATGCATCTGTTCTGCCCTCTGGGCTGGGCTCCTTGGCCAGACTACATTTCCCCTCTGTGATGTACTGTGATCTCTCCTCTAGCTGAACCACCGTGGTGATCCTGAGAGATGTAGTTCAACCAGGGAGCTCATCCCATAGGGAGGAACAGGAGAACGAGGCACCAGGCAGCTCATCTGAATACAAGTCAATGCTGAACTGAGCTGTAATGAAACCTCTTGGTTTAGGAATGTGGAAATGTTTTGTTTTGTTCAAAATTATCAAAACAAAATATTTCCACGTTTCTGAATCCATTTTTTAAAACTTACTTTCAAAATTTCAACATTTTGTCCTGAATTGGAATGAAAATAAACATTGGAAGAATTTCCCAAGGGAAAGAAATTCCAGCTTTCAATCAGCTCTAATTCTGAAACCGGTGAGACCGTTGATGAAAGCTACCTGGTTATTTTTTTGCTTGTAAAACCTGATGTGGTTGGTTTTTCAACCACATTTTTCACCTCACAATGTAGTTTTTTTTACACTGTATTGAGGTATTTGACATTAAAGCCTGTAGCTGAGCACATTATAAAATGCTTTTTCAGTACAATTATACAGGATAAGCTTAAAACTCCTCTCACCCACTCAACTGCCTGGGTCTTGCAAACCCAAGAATAATTACATATGGCTCCACATAGCTGAAAGGTTGGAGATCACCAAATTAAAGGCACAGAAATAGAGTAGTGTTTTGAGATACTCACTTATCAAAAGAAATCTGGGTAGCAGGAAAGATTAATGCTTTTTGTAGATCAGCTTGGATGCATAGTTGTCAAACTGGAGAATTAAATTAGGTGTTTCTGCAGCTCGTAACGAAATCCTGAAAGCAGGGCACACACTGCAAGAGTGCTGATTACCTAAGTATGCCTTTTCCCTTTATTATTGTTAAATATATGTACATTTACCAAGTTCATCTCTTTCAAGTACAATACAATCTGCTGACTTTTAAAACAGAATAGTTATGAAAAGCCATAACACTTTGAAAACCATTTTCTTCTTAACCAAAAGTTTCTGGGCTACATTGTACCCTGGAACTGTGCACAACTCCCAGTGATTGACATGTTAAAGTGACATGTTAAATTGCACTGATTAAAACATCTCTCTTTTGTGTAATGCCTTATTTATTGGCAGAAATGTGTAATATTTTGTAAATACATTTGTGGATTAGTGTCTCAGCAGTTGTACTGGTTATTTCATGCAAGGTTAAGTGGCCAGATGTTGCATTGAATTGTAATCTTTTTCACAACATTGGCATGTGGGTATTACAGCAGTTTTCTATCTGGAAATTCCAAAGAGATATAGTTAGTGCACACTTGTTTGGGAATGAAAACAAAGAGTGCCAGAATTTGGTTCTAAAAAGTATAGCTGGAGAGGATTAATGCAGGGGTATTTCAGCAGTGACTTTGTAACATTTTTCAGATGAGAGAAATTGTTATATTTTATCAGTTCTATATATATATGTGGGTTTCTTCAGAGTCTTGCCAGCAAAAAGAAAAAAACAGAGAAATGAAAGCTATTATTCATTGTGCTCATTAAAACAAACAGAGTTTGCATTAGTTGCCATTAGGGCAGTTTTAAGACCATCTTCTCACATAGAACATAGCCCAGTTCGAAAAAAACCTCATTTGAGGGAGGAGCTCATTGATTTGTCATTAGTCAACTTGTTCTGCTATTAAGAATTGTTTTATTTTGTACATCATAATAATACCAATGTAGCATTATAGTAAATACTAAAAAAACAAACAAGTTCTGGAAGAGATAGCAACCCTCATGCTTCAAGGCTTCAGTCAGCCTTTAATTATTGAGAGTGTTAAAAGGAAACTTTCCGTGGGACAGGCAATCCCCTAACTGCCTACTTCACTGTTTCTTAACATCTTTCTCGGACTCAGCTGGTACTAGCATCTCTTGGAGAAAGAATACTGGACTAGATAGACCACTGGCCTGATCCAGTATGGCATCTCCTATGTTTCTTTGTACATACACGTAAATACTTTGTAATGAATGCATCTTGTCAGTCTAAAAATAAATAGGAATAAAAATGCAAAGCTAAAGAGAGTACAATTCAACCTTAATAAGGGATTCTTTACAAATATTACAGCTGCTTATTTACTTCTGTCTCACAGGAACAGCAACTGGTACTGTCCCAACGTCTGTGCTGTCCTACTCGGACTACATATCCAGGCCCGAGGACCATAACAGCAATCTCCGCTTTGACAAAGATGAACGAGAGAAAATGTGCCGTATTGTCATCATAGACGATTCCCTGTATGAAGAAGCTGAGACGTTTGATGTTCTGCTGAGCATGCCTATGGGTGGAAGAATTGGTTCGGAATTCCCAGGGACTCAGGTTACTATTGTGCCTGACAAAGATGATGGTAAGACTTAATTTATCAGGATGGTATTACCAGTGAGGGACAGAAATGGCATATAATATGGCCCTTCAATCATGATGTAAGAGCCGGGTTTATTGGACTTCCTCTCTCCCTCACTTGATACAAATGCATGATCATGGCCTTCAGGAGTTTTGAAAGTATAATTAGGGGGATAATAGTTTTTTTAAAACGGTCAGTATTGCTATTTTAAAATTCAAGAACATGGAGTCATTGTAAAATTAGCTGGGTGTTGGGAACTCACCTTTCCACTCTCACAGAGTTCACAGTTTCTGGAGGGTGTGATCTGGGAGGTCACACCAAATGGAAGTCGAGAAGCAGGACAGAGCCACTCCCAGGCACTGCTCTGTGCAGCATAGCCAGCTGACAAGGAGAGAAGCTGGTTGGGGGGGCAGCAGTCCACTCCCTGCCCAGGCTCAGCTTCTGGGGACAGGGGCTGAACGTTCCCGGGGGGGAGGGGAAGGGGACTACAGCTTGCTCAGCCGCTGTCCCCAGAAGCCATGCCCGGGCAGGGAGCGAACTGCTGCCCATCCCCAGCCAGGCTCGCTCCCAGGCAGCTGCTGTGGGCAGCATCCCAGTGCAGCTGGAGAGGCTCTGGCTCCTGCCCCTTCCTCTCTGAGTCTGGCCCTGCCCCTGCCTCTCCCCGCCCAGCGCTACTGCCAGGGAGCAGGGTCGGGGGGGAGGGAAGCACAAGACTGCCCCTTCCCCAGCGCTTGCCTCCTGTGGGCGGGGCTCCCCAATTCACACGGGCATGGGCCCCGTGGGCCCAGTGGATAATCCACCACTAAATAAGCCATACATCTAGTGTCATTATTAAGACTATTATTTTGAATGTGTAGCAAAGTTATGAATTTAAGCTCCTAGGCTCACTTTTTGAAGGTGTTGTGGAGGTTTCTTTTGAGGATGAGGACTGAGGGGTTAGATACGGAGTGATCATTCTGTGAAAAGTGTTCACCCACAGGTGATACAGTGTCCTACAAATGTCACAGCTTCTGATGTACCTCACTCATCCAGTGCACTAAATGCTCCCATAGCAGTTCTGTGGGTGAAACCAGACAACCACTATGCTCTCGAATGAACTCTCATAGAAAAATGATAAAAGACAAAAACACCATATCAGTGTCAACTGGATACCATATTCTTCACTTTTTTGTACAGTGTTTCGGTGTGCTGTTAAACTGGTCCACTTTCCCATCCAGACATTGCTGCATTTCAGTGCCAGGCAAAATCATTCCTGTATTTCTATAATTTGTAAATGTGTTAGGATCCATTGGTACCATAAAAATATAAGATATTATGAATTAATTAACAGACCCCAAAATAAACAAAAAATGAAAAATTGTATTCACCATTGCTAACAGTAAATACTTTGTTCAACATGAGCTTGCATTTAATACATTCATTTTCACTAGTGAAATATTATTTTGGTAACTAAAAGCTCATTTCACCATCTTCACTCAATCAACTGAATAATCAGGCTTAGCAATATTCTTTAGACACAGAAATTGTACTTGTATGAAGTGTTTAGTCATCTAATAAACAAACTGATCCAACATTTCTCTGAATAAAAAAATTAAGTGGCCATTAAAAAGTCCAAACAAACAGATTCTGCATTAAATACAGCAGATGTTAAATCTTCCCCATAAAATAACCAGATTGGAACAATTTGCATTGAATAATCACCAACACAATGGTATGTAGGCTTATTGTCTTAACCATCTACTTAGGGTACATCTACACTACAGCGGGGAGTCGATTTAAGATACGCAAATTCAGCTACGTGAATAGCGTAGCTGAATTCGACGTATTACAGCCGACTTACCCCGTTGTGAGGACGGCGGCAAAATCGACTTCTGCCGCTTTTTGTCGGCGGCGCTTACTACCACCTCCGCTGGTGGAGTTAGAGCGCCGATTCGGGGATCGATTGTCGCGTCCCGACGGAACGCGATAAATCGATCCCCGAGAGGTCGATTTCTACCCGCCGATTCAGGCGGGTAGTATAGACCAGGCCCCAGTTGCTTTTCATCTGTATATAAACAAATAAATCAGTTAGGTAAATAGAACAGCATAAAGCGATTGTATCAGAATTTACAGTACAGTGCCGCTTGTAATGAATAGTGTATAATCTTGCTCCCAAACGCCCTGTATTAAAATCCACAGGCCAGATTCTGCCCTCACTTACTCTCATGGAATACCCTACAAGGGGAATCCAGGGGTATAATTTAGTCGCACTTCTTCATAAACCACTTTGCAGTCAAGTATAATTTTTACCATGGTTAAATTCTTCCTAGGAAATGCAGATGCATCTGCCGTTGAAGTCAGTGAAGGTTGTGTATGCTCATATAAGGGCAGGATTTGGCTCACCGTGTTTAAAGAGAATGGTAGTTCACAACAAAAGAGAGCATATTTTAGACTGTATGCTGTCATTTTAAAATAGATTCTTATTTCTGTACACTTATGTTCAGAGCACCGTGAGAGTGCACAGCTCATGTACACTTAAAGATAAGCTCAGGCCAAGTTCTGTTGCCACACCTCTACACCCAGTTGAACACCTCAGATTGCTCAGGTGAAAATCAGAGCAGAATTTGGCCCAAGGTCATTGCCTCAGTGAGGTTTAAGTCTGAGTCAGACAAATATGATATAGAGGAGCAATGCCCACACAAACAGGTGTGGAGACATTGTCTGCAAGAAGATCAGGGAAGAAAGACCAAGCATATAAAGACTGGGTTCAGAGGTGCACTAATGATCACTTAATGCAATGATCTAATTTTACTATATTTCTCTCTGGATGCCAATCCACTCAGTTTAAAACGAACAGTTGCAGCACCTGGGGATTGAACTACATAGTGTTGTTATGTTGTAAAAATGGCTTTTGTGCCAATATCAAACTCTTGAGTCATCATCATGTTTAGAATCTGAAAGTGAACAGCATTGATGAATAAAATGGTAGAGCACAGCAAAAAGGAGAACATTTGTGAGAGGCTTTCTTCAGTTTAAGTTGTCGGAGAGGTTATCATCTCCCCAAGTGTTCTTTTTTTCTTCCCGAATACTTAGTGCTGCCAAGAGAGCACACTGCCACTCTGCAGGACATATGAACACTCTTCTTGCCTTATTGGAATTGCTGAAAAACCACACTGTTCACAGCAAGAAGGGCATTCAACAGATTTGTTCCACTTCACTCACATAAGGCTGGCAAGCAGCCATTCAGACTCCTCCTGCTGAACCCCTGTTAAACATTTCAGCACCATTACTGGGGAGGCAAAGGCCACAGGCTTATATCACAGCATGACTTACAGTTTATTTAACTTGTCAGAAAAAATGACCACATTAACCCTCACACCATCCCTTGTAGGGGAGAGAGGTTCTGCCCCATTTTACAGATGGGTAAACTGAGAGATGGAGAGATTTAGTGAGATGGTCACAGTCACACAGCAAGCCAGTGGCAGAGTTAGGAACAGAATCCAATTTTCCTGGGTCTTCTAATATTCTACCTGAACCACTAGCTGGCACTCATGCTGCAAGAAGTTAAACTGTAAATATCCCTAGAGGAAGCATACAGTATTCATGAGCCACCAACTCTCTATTTGTCCAATTTTTTCTGAATATTAAAATAGTCAAAGGAATTCTTTAGCTGGCCAGAGGCCTCTTTACTGACATCTTCCATTAGTAACCTGAAATGGGGCAGAAAATCAACAATGCAGTATCTGACCTGGAGTACAGACTTTGCATTAAGTATCATGATAGACATGAAAAACTCTAATATCATAGAAATGTGGGGTTAGAAAGGTCTATAAGAGATCATCCAGCCCCCTAGGTTGAGGCAGGACCAAGTAAACCTAGACCATCCCTGACAGGTGATTGTCTAACTTGTTCTTAAAAACCTGCAATGATGGGGAGTCCACAGCCTCCCTTGGTAATTTATTCCAGTAGTTACCTATCCTTAGTTGGGAAGTTTTTCCTAATCTCCAACCTAAACTTCCCTTGCTGCAGATTAAGCCCATAACTCTTTGTCTTACTTTAAATAGACATAAAGAGCAACTGATCCCGATCCCCCTTGTAGCAGCCCTTAATATAGTTGAAAACTGTTATTAGATTCCCCTCCCTCCCCCTCGGTCTTATTTTCTCAAGACTGAACATGCTGTTTTTTTTATCTTTTCTCATAGGTCATGTTTTCTAAACTTATCATTTTTATTGCTTTTCCCTGGACTTTTTCCAATTTGTCCGCATCTTTCTTAAAGTGTGGTGCCCAAAACTGGACACAGTACTCTCAGATATAACACACCTGTTAATACTCTCCAGAATGATATTAGCGCTTTTTTTTTCTTTTTCTTTTTCTTTTTTCTTTTTTTTTTTGCAATAGCACCAACACCTCCATTACTTCATTGAACAACACTGACTAAAACTGGAAAAGAGAAGACACTCTTTGTCGCCTTGGAACACAGTTCTTTTTCTGTGGCAATGAATTTATTCAGTGCTGTGAGCCATTTTATTTGCAAAATAACATGAACATTCTTCACAGTGAGGAAAAACTTGACTCAGTAACTGAGTGAAGGCAGCTAGGATTCATTAAGCTGTCAGCTACTCGGAACGGTGTGACTGTATGAGCCTTTGCAGATGCTGTAATGAAGATGAAACTTTTCTTTGCCATCTGCAAAGTAATTTGTAAACCATGGTGACCTGTGAGGATAAAGCCAGAGGCGACATTGATGAGGTGCCTTGGATCAATAGTGGAGGACAAAAGATTATTATAATATCCTATCAAACTATCACTAAAGTAATTAGTCAGAAAAAGAATCTTATCCCACAAGGCTACGTGGAATCCTATTAGTTCCATCAGCCTCTAGGGGCAGTCCATCAAAACAGGTCCTTCACCTCATCATCAGGTTGTGTGCCACAATCTCAAACTGAATGCAACAATGGTAAGGACATGAGGGATGAGTAATATCCATCCAACCTCCAAGTGCCAGCCCAAACACTGGGTGCAGCATGCCCAACGTTATGATGGTGCCTACAACCACCTCAGCATTGCCCAAGAGTAGTACCATCTGTCTGGATGGAACTATAGGAAGAGACAAGTATGACTTCCTTCCTCTGATACAGCCACAATATTTTAGATCTCTGTCATTTTTAATTTTCTACTGGGTCTGCCATGCCAAAGCATTGATTTTATGCTCTTTTCCAGCAGTTAATCTCTTTTAACAAAAAATATTAAAGGTATGGAATGGCTTCCATATGAGGAGAGATTAATAAGACTGGGACTTTTCAGCTTGGAAAAGAGATGACTAAGGGGGGATATGATAGAGGTCTATAAAATCATGACTGGTGTGGAGAAAGTAAATAAGGAAGTGTTATTTACTGCTTCTCATAACACAAGAACTAGGAGCCACCAAATAAAATGAATAAGCAGCACGTTTAAAACAAACAAAAGGAAGTATTTTTTCACACACTGCACAATCAACCTGTGGAACTCCTTGCCAGAAGATGCTGTGAAGGCCAAGACTATACCAGGGTTCAAAAAAGAACTAGATAAATTCATAGAGGATAGGTCCATCAATGGCTATTAGCCAGGATGGGCAGGGATGGTGTCCCTACCCTCTGTTTGCCAGAAGCTGGGAATGGGCGACAGGGAATGGATCACTTGATGATTACCTGTTCTGGTCATTCCCTCTGGGACACCTGGCATTGGCCACTGTTGGAAGACAGGATACTGGGCTAGATGGACCTTTGGTCTGACCCAATATGGCCGTTCTTAGGTTCTTACATTTTGGACAAACATTGTCCTACACATTTCTTGTGTCCCTTTTGTATGCAAAATACCTACATAGCCCCCTACTCTTTCTCCAGTGTTTGGCAGATGGCCAAACTAACTGATCAGGGCAAAAAATGGAAGGCTGCCTATTTATCACACATGCCCTACCCCAGGGTTCTTCACTAATATTTTATTATTAGAAGCATTAGCCATCTTCACCATGAGTGAAACAGAATGATCCGTTTATAATTCATAGATTCTAGGTCTGGAAGGGAACTCGAGAGGTCATCGAGTCCAGTCCGCTGCCTGGGACCAAATACAGTCTTAGACCATCCCTGATAGACATTTATCTAACCTACTCTTAAATATCTGTTAGGGTAACAGAAGTAATGAGTATCCAGAAGCATCTATTCAAAATCTATCTCTTGAAGGCACCAATTTTTAAAAGTTATCGCTATATATAAAATCATTGACAAGAAAAAATAAAATCTATCTACATATAAAACTATTGACAGTAACAGGTGCTGTGAGAAAGGCAAATTCCAACTAGGCCTGGTTGTCTCTATGATACCCTCCAGTGTGAGATATAATGTTAATTTGTTGCTGCGATAGACAGCCAACAGTGATTTCCTAATTTATCAACTCTTCTATTAAAGGGCGGGGAGGAGGTGAGGCCATTGTCCTGCCCTCTCCCTGATTCCTTTGCTAAGTCAAGTGCCAGCAGTAAGTACTAGAATGGTTGACTGGCTCCTATGAGGAGGTGCAGGAAAACAGGTTTCTTGAATTCCATTCTTCCCTCCTTTCCTCCCACACAGAACACACACACTTGGGGTGGGCCAACCATAATCTGATCCTGTCTCAGGGAATCTCTAAAACAGTGTGCCGTGCCAGTTAAACAAACATAGTATGCTATGGTAGCACTGGGCATACTAGTGAGCACTGTTAGCTGAACACTAAACAGGCAGACATTGGAGAGGGAAGTGTGACAACATGCTTGTTGGGCTCCATTACAGTTTGGTGAAGATGTCTTCAGTCTAGAAAAGCACTTGTCTCCATACAGGAAAAAGAACAGACTTAGGCTATGGCTACACTGGCGCTTTACAGCGCTGCAACTTTCTTGCTCGGGTGTGAAAAAGCAAGTTACAGTGCTGTAAAGCACCAGTGTAAACAGTGCCCCAGCGCTGGTAGCCGTGCTCCCAGCGCTGTAAGCTAATCCCCTCGGGGAGGTAGAGTACCTGCAGCGCTGGGAGAGCTCTCTCCCAGCGCTGGCTCCACGACCACACTCACACTTCAAAGCGCTGCTGCGGGAGCACTCCCGCGGCAGCGCTTTGGAGTTTCGAGTGTAGCCATGCCCTTAACTATTTTTTAGCAAAATATTGAACAAAATCATGAGTTGGTTCAAGATATATGATAAATGCTGTCACGGAGCGATGTATCTTACTCAGCTAGTGTCAGTAGCAAAAGTCATGTGGAAGACATGATGTTTATATTTCTCCATCATTATTCACTGTCAACTTCCTGTTCTCTAAGCCATTCGTCCCCCCCCAAAAAAAATGTTTTCCTGCCTCATAAATGGTTGTTCAAAGAAACTAAGCAGGTTCTACTATGTTTAAGAGAGAATTATATTTTTAGAAATTAAATGTGAAATAAATAAGGTGACTATGATAAGATTCTACTGATTGGTCCAAGCTAATATTATTCATGTAGAGAATAGGCTCAGAAAATGAATAATCCTGTTTTAGGTTTTCAATTTTGCTCTAGTTACAGTTGAAACCAAATGGCTTCTATTACAAAAAGACTTCTCACATTTTCTGCAGGTATTTGCTTTTATACAAAGTCAGTCAAAATTCACTCAGCGAAATCAGTCTTAGCCATCAATGCTCTAGGAATTCCTCTCTACCCTGCTCTCACTTTGCATATTCTAAAGAACAACAAACACAGGCAGGTGCATTTACTTAAAAGCCTTTATACAATCACTTGTTTATAAGTAATGGTGTGTCAGTGAAAATGTGTTTGCTTCCCTTGTTTTCTTTCTGAGTTGTGCCCATAAAGAAGTTTGAAAATGTAAGGGGAAAGAAATACTTTTCCATTTCAGAGAAAAGGGTCCCTGGTAATACTGTATCCCCAGGTGAGGAAAACCTTGTTCACCTGGATGACTTTGACAGTGAAATCCTAGAGATCAAGTCAGATAGACACCATAGTGAATCAGGTGGATGTTACAAGATATAGATCCCAAAACAGAAGCATCCAGAATACATAGTCCTGATTTGTTTTGTTTCTTGCTTTGTTTGTTTCTTTTTGCTTTTGTTCATTGCTGTTACTAACCCCACTTAGGAAGAACAACCTTCAAATTTCCCAGGCCATTTTCACTGAATCTCTTTGCCTTTGCAAATACACTTGCCTCCTTCAAATCCCTGCTAACGGCTAACCTCTGCTGCAAAGCAAACAAAAAGTGAACTAATTACTATATGAAACTAAAACTAACCTAAAAAGAGAAAAGCTTTTTAAAATGTACACCTATTGAGTCTCTGCTTGGTCTTATTTATAAAACTCTGTCCAAATCTACCCTGCCCACTCTTGTTTGTATTCAACCTCACTTGGTATTTCTTGTCTAAATCCTAGTTTGTGAGCTATTTAAGGTAGGGGCCTGACTATGTGTTCTGTGAGGCTCCTAGTATGCCTTTGAGTGTGGTACAAAATACCTACTACTAATAAATCTGTCCCATGTATTTGTCTCTCTCTGTTTCAGCAGCTTCTTGAGAATTTTGCTGTTGTTGCTAATTTCTGTGCTGTTTCTGTTAAAGCCGTCAGTCTTTGCTTCCTGTTCATTCTTTTAAAAATGATAAAAAGATTCTGAACTCATTTAATATACTTTAGGCGGTTTAGCCCAAAGGAAAGTAATGCACAGTATCAGATGGTGGCTGGAGGCAATCCCCTTCTGTGCAGGTGTGTCCCCAAATCCCAAGCATGTGTTTATTCATGGAGTGCTGCCTAATATTTTTTATTTAAATTTTAAATGAAATAACTCTCCAGATAAGTGAATGACTTGGGCGGATGGCTTGTGCAGTAATGATGATATAAATGAGATAAATCCTACAATCCTTTACTCGAACCTTAGTCAAGCAAGTGATATGTTCTAGGAATTATTTTGGGGAAGTTTTAGGGCCTGCGTTATACAGGAGGTCAGACATTAGATGATCACAATTGTTCCTTCTGGCTTTGGAATCTCTGAAAACTCCCACTGATTTCAAGGACTGCAGGATTTGTCACAAAGATGACTATTACTACTACTACTTCTTCCCCTTATGCCAGCATCTGGGGTCAGGTCCTCATATGCAAACATCTGCCATCTTTGGCCGTCTTGAGACGGCACTAAGGTCCACCTGCTTACCAAATTTGTCTCAAGGACATTTGCAATAATAATAATAATTACACCTATAAGTGGGATAATCTGGGATTCTTAAAAAGTTAACAGTGTTTTGCAACAGAACAATAAACGTGAATCCACTTATAAACAGAAAGAAGCCTCTAAAATCCATATAAAACTGTAAACAATTGCCTTGGGCAAAATGAACGTCAGCAGTCAAAACTAAAGGTGTCACAGCCTTTCTGAACTACTGTGGGGTAAATTATATTCTGAAGATGGGTAAGACTGGTGCAGAGCTCCCTTTTGCAGGATTAAGGAAACTCTATTGGCATCAGGGTTGGTCCACCAGGATTTATCTAAACAAGTCTGTTGCACTTTTAATAAAACAAAGCTTACTGTCTGATCTTGCAGCACCTCTGCACCAACCTCAGTACTCTAATTTCCCAGCTGTGCAGAGATTGGACGCATGTCATATGTGACATGAATGTTAGAACACTCCAAATTAACATGTTGCCTGTGCAGCTTTCTTTATTGTTGATACATTGGGTGCGAATAATTTGTGTAGCACTCAGAATGTGTGCTTTGCTTTTATTGGGTTCAGAGCGGCACGAGCAATTAGGAATACCAAGAGATGTGAGCTATGGGAGACACATTTAAATACTGACATTATTTGCTTGAGATACTATATGTGGAATTTTAACTGCAGCTAGTAATTTTGATTGCAAGATTAATTTATTTTTTGGTTGTGAAAGTTATGATAACAATGCTGAGATGATTGAGCTGTTAAGATTGCAGCATATACATTTGGAAAATAATCAGTTTTGACCAAATGAAAAACCACTGGCATTTTTACAAGGGGTATCCAGTCCAAAATTGTGCTCTGCATATAATCTTGACCCCTGCTTCTGTACCACTCAATAACAAAAAAATGACTTGGCAAACTAAATTCAGTGTACTAACTGCAAGCTCAGTCACGTGTGTAATTTCAAATAAGCACAAATAGCTGTATAATGGTGCTACCTACTTGCAAATGTAAAAGTCCTTCTTGCTAATGTAAACTTTCTTTAGTGAGCATAGATTTCTTCTTAAACTTTTTATTTTTTGTCCTTATTAACATACATGAACTGAGAAACTATAATTATATAAATTATGTAGACGTTTATCCTTATTAACATTAGCCCAATAAATTCACATTTCCACACAAGTATCATAAAATCTTAGTAAACAATTTCCACCTGCTAATTCCACCCTGTTTAGCCTGCAAAGAAACAAGAGGGCCTCAAGCCTGTAGACAGAAACAACATGAATACCAATATAAAAGATTTAGTAAATAATCCACAGCACACATTGTCCAGATGTAAATAGTTACTCCATCTACTGCTTATGCAGCTACCTCATGTTTATACTTGCATATTAGAGCTACCAGAAAATTTTCCCCTTTATTATTTGTCCCCTCTATAAATCATATAGGTCAGTGAAAATAGATATTTTACAAAACAGACCAGAACAATGTATTCTCAGAAATTGGGTGGGCAAACCTCACATCCCCAGCTCAGTGACCTTGAGGGAAAGTTTACTCGGGAAGTATGCACCATTTGAAGGGGGGCGGGAGTCAATGTAGTTATTTTTACTAATATTTGAAATCTTCCGAGCATATTCTGTAAGTGTATATGGGATCTGGCATGCAGGCTACCTACCCTGACATCAAAACATTTGACTTAAATGGTAAGCTCTTTGGGGCAGGGACCATCTTTTTGTCCTGTGTTTGTATAGGTCCTAGCACTGTCCTGGTCCATCACCCTGCATTGCAAGGTGATACCCCTATACAAATAAATAATAATAAAACCAAACCCCTCTTCATTTCAGTGTAGTTAGACTGAGAAGTTACTGTAAAAAAACCCTAATGGAATTCCATGTTCGTCTCTCAGTTACTTTTATAACAAGTCTGCTCAGTTTATTGCTGGCTGTGCAATCTTGCCCTGGGATCCAAGAGTAAAGCTGTCTTCTTTCTGGCTTGTGCATCATGATGCATTGTAAACCAAGAATCAGGCAAAGCACTGCACACATCTTGCAAAAGTAGTATGTTTCTTTTCATTGCTCATTGTGGTTGGTCATACTTCGTCTCTCTACGGTAGCTGGTAATGTTGGTTTAGAGGCAGAAAGATCCATTCAAATTGATATTTGCATTGATTTCTTTTTATACATGTTGCCTTTACGAGATATGATCAAGTGTGGATGTGCTTTTGACCGCTTCAAAAATTTGTCTAATTTTCCTGCTTGACTGCTGGTTAATGTTCTAATTAATATATACCCGGTACTTTCCATTCTGCTGGAAGTAAGGACAAAACTTAGATTTAATTTCCGTATCAGAGGCTATTGGGAATTAAGTTCCCATCCTCTCTCCTCTAATTACTCTAACTGTATGCCAGCGAAATCTGCAATCTTCAATCTGTGTTTGCTACATGAAAGGCTTTCTCTTATTTCTGAAAGAGAAGTCATTAAATTTGCAATGCTCTCTATTCAGACCGATTACTAGATTAAAGATCTGCCATAAGTGAGCCCCCAATCATGGGGCAGTATGTTTTCCAACCATGATGTGTGAAACACAATGCCTCCCTGTTTGTATCTTGGCTTTGCTACGTCCCCTGGGGAGCTCCTAAAAGGACTTACAGGAAATTAACTACAAAACATTAGTAAGGATTTGGTTCCTAGGATGAATAACCATGAAGAATGTGTCTGCTATTACAGATTAGGGTTACCATATGTCCGGTTTTTCCCGGACATGTCCGGCTTTTCGGCAATCAAACCCCGGTCCGGGGGGAATTGCCAAAAAGCCAAACATGTCCGGGAAAATGCCGGCCGGGCACTTCCCCTCCCACGGCGGCACTGCTCCTCCCGACTCTTTGGCTCTGTTTAAGAGCCGGGCTGCCCAAGCGCTACTGGCTTCGGGCAGCCCCCGTTCCTCCGGACCCTGCGCTGCCGGAGCCCGGGAGGGGAAGTGCCCGGCTGGGGGCGCAGGGTCCGGAGGCAAGGGGGCTGCCCGAAGCCCAAT
>NC_048298.1:293256404-293320075 GCF_013100865.1 Trachemys scripta elegans | reverse complement strand
TCTCTGGCCAGGAGAGATTTTATAGTATTGTACATAGGAGGGCTGTTACCCTTCCCTTTATAGTTATGACAACAGCCTTCTACTGCTCCCATGTACTCAGCACAAGTGTTACAGGTCTAAAGGTCCAAACCCTGCTGATGACCCAAGTTAGGGGTCAGTATGATTTCATATGATGGAATCTCTGTATGACACTGCACCCCATATTCTTCACAATTATATTATTATGATATCATTATAGCTAAGGCTACAATTTAGTCACGGGTATTTTTAGTAAAAGTCATGGACAGGTCACAGGGCTGTGATTTTTTGTTTATTGCCCATGACAAACTCCTGACTAAATCTTGGGGGGTAAGGGCACTGCTGGGGAAGTACTCCCTGGGGGCCCCTGCTGGGGGGCCGCTGCTGCTGAAGGGGAGCACCCCGAGGCCAGGGGCACCAGCTGCCAGGGGCCATCAGCAGCGGCTGCTCTGGCTGCCTGGGGACTGCCAGCAATGGCTGCTCTGGCTGCCCCAGGGACCACTGCTCAGGTGGTCCTGGGGGCCAGCTGCCTGGAGCCACCCAAGCAGTGGCCAGTGCAGCTAGCCCCAGAGCTGCTCCAGTAGCAGCCAGTGCAGGTGGCTGTAGGACTGTCTGCGTGGCTGGCTACAGAGCAGTTAGGAAAAACAATAGGCCTTAGGAGAAACACATCTCCCACTTGGTAAGCCTTCTTGAGAACACTACACATAGCCTGTAAGTAATGGCAGCTATGACTCTACAAGGACATGTCATCAGGCCACATGATTCTGGACTCCATCTTGGGATGTCAGTGTTTTTCCACAAACTGAGTTTGGGACAAAGAGTTTCTGCCATATGCTAAAGCTATATAAGGCAGGGAGAGACATCATCAGTTGTTCTTCACTCCCCACACAAGAAGACTCCTGGAACACCTGAGAAACAAAGACTGAACTGGGGGAAGTGCTGGACCCAGGCTAAAGGGACTTCTAGCCTGTGTATGAAAGACCTGGGGATTCCAAGGTGTAAAACAAGTGCAGCTTGCCCCTTAAGAATCTGCAGCCTGCTTGTCTCATCAGCCAGGGTAAGAATTTACTAATTCATATTCTATCTTTCTAATATCTTAAACTTAGTTTGCGTTTGTTTATTTACTAGGTAATCTGCTTTGATCTGTTTGCTTTCACTTATAATCACTTAAAATCTATATTTTATAGTTAATAAACTTGTTTTTGCTTTATCTAAACCAGTGAGTTTGGAGTGAAGTGCCTGGACATCTTAGGTCAAGGGACAGGGGCTGTTGCATATTCCTCTCCATGGTGAGGGGGAGGTAAACTGGATAATAAATTCATACTGGTTGGGGTTTGGACCACAGCAGGAAGGTACCGCCCTGGGGTCCTAGGTTGGGAAGCTGGTGGTTATTTTGGTTGTAGCCTTTCTACTGTTGGTTCATGCAGTGGCTAGTCAGAGAGCTTGCATGTAATTGCAGCTGGGTATGTCCCTACCTGTGTGAATGCTGATGGAAGTGTAAGACTGAGAACATATCTGCAGCTGGTCACAGCAGCACAATGTGAGAGGGAGCCCAGGCTGGTGGGTCAGAGGGCTCAGTGGTACCCCAGTTCCAGGTGGCACCCCAGGGGGAACCCATCACACTGTTATTTCAGAGGTGGGTTCATTAGGAAATTGCATCCCAAAAACTACATCAAAAGAATGTTAATGTTGCAAAGTCAAACACTCAAGAATTGGGAAATGCCAGAATTCAGGTTGCCCATGCAACCATAATTTGTCATCCTTGTGCCTATGGATCATGATACTGTCATAATGGTGTGAATCCAGAATAATTCCATTGTCTTTTGTGGAGTTACTCCATATTCACACCTGTGTTATTTAGGGGAGAATTTGGCATTTTCTTTAATTTGGTACATTAGCTTATAGAATGCTGAGGAATTAGTTTTGACTCTTCAAGGCTTGAGGGGTAATATGTTGTGCTGAAGATGCTCTGGCCAGTTGCAGTATTCACAAGTGTCCCAGCTACATTTTTTAGTTTTGATTCAAATGTTCTCCTTGTCCTAAAGGAAATGAAGTGGAATTTGTTTTTCTTGCTAGATTTTTGCTTACAAGAAAATAACAGTTCTTAACTAAATATAACAAGACTGAATTGCTTAAGCCCTCTGTGGTGATTCTAGATACACGTTTAGCTATTGAATATCTCCCTAAAACTTTACAATCCTAGAATTGTCTTGGAAGAAGGACAATATGCCATCAATAAAAATGAGAAACTATGTACAAGAATGAAGCTTTAACTTGTATTGACTTCCAGATCTTGTTTTGTTCAACATTAGTGTAGAATGTAGAATATACTATTAAGGTATCTGTGACAAAGTTCCTCCTCTAGCTTGGTGGGTCCTGCGCTTATTGGCGGATTTTCTTGCCTCAGAGATTCACCATGTGGGTTGGGGAACAGCCCAGAGACCTTCCCCTCTGGAAGAACCCACAGTCCAGGTCAATTGGGAGGTTTGGGGGGGAACCCAGGCCCGCCCTCTACTCTGGGTTCCAGCCCAGGGCCCTGTGGACTGCAGCTGTCTAGAGTGCCTCCTGTAACAGCTGCATGACAGCTACAACTCTCTGGGCTACTTCCCCATGGCCTCCTCCAAACACCCTCCTTATTCTCACCACAGGACCTTCCTCCTGGTGTCTGACAATGCTTGTGCTCCTCAGTCCTCCAGCACCACACCCTCTCAGCTCCTTGCACCTCTTGCTCCCAGCTCCTCACACTTGCACCACAAACTGAAGTGAGCTCCTTTTAAAACCCAAGTGCCCTGATTAGTCTGCCTTAATTTATTCTAGCAGCTTCTTCTTAATTGGCTCCAGGTGTCCTAATTAGCCTGCCTGGTTCTAGCAGGTTCCTGATTATTCTAGTGCAGCCTCTGCTCTGATCACTCAGGGAACAGAAAACTATTCATCCAGTGACCAGTATATTTGCCCTCTACCAGACTCCTGTACCCCACTGGTCTGGGTCTGTCACATATCCTAGTTTAATATTACTTTTTACTTTCATTAGAGGATCTCAAGCCCTCCACTTCACCCCCACCCCTCCACACACACATGCCACTAAGGAAAACAAGGGGTATATATTGTAGTTATAATTTCACATACCACCTCCATGCAGGCATCTCTGCAGCTGTTTACCAGCGCATAAACCCCTGCACGCAGTTCAAAGGGAAAGTGATGAAGACACAACAAGGGGAGTCTAAGTCGGCAGACTGGGCTAAATCGTCCCCTCCCTCTCTGTGGCCAACAGGGAAGAAAAGCATGTGCTTCCATTTGGTTTATGTGGAAGTGGATTGCGGTATGTATGGGGAACAGGAGGGGGCCCACTCAGCCATCTCTGTGTGTGTCTTTACAAATTCTTTTTCACTCAACAGGACAAGAAATCTAACCTGAAACCCTTCTTAGGCAGGTGGAGTTATTTAAGGATGGGATGATGTGGTTTAACTCTAGATAGGGCCTTGATCTTGTACCACTAAAGTCTATGGGAATTATTCCACTGATTTCAATGGAAGCTGTATTAGGCCCTAGGTGGTTATTGGCAACATCATGCTGCACCTTCAGGAGTCTGAACAGCTGGAGATTGGGGAGGCCTTAGGGAAATACACTGCAGTGGTCAAAGGGAGAGGAGGTAAAGACATAAAGAGGATTTTCAGCAAAGGTGGAGTCAAGGCAGTGTGCAGAACACTGACAATATGGCAGAAGTTGTGACCAGATGGTTTATAGACAGGAGAGGCATGAAGAGAAGGAAAGTTCAGGGTTAAAGATGATAACACTGAGAGCTGTGAAGGTAAATGGAAGATCTGAATGAAACTATAATTTGCCAAAACTTTCTTGGGGAAAAAATTGTTAGTTCAAAAATGTGTAATAGAAAATAGGTACCATTTCCCAGCCAGCTCTACGCTTCTGCATGTTGGCAGACTTCAATACAGCCTCACAGTGGAGCTTCTCTTGGCTGGCTGAAAGCAGGCATGGACAGAGTAAGCTGAGGGAAGAAGCTAGGTAGGGTGACCAGATGTCCCGATTTTATAGGGACAGTCCCGATATTTGGGGCTTTTCCCTATATAGGCTCCTATTACCCTCCACCCCCGTCCCGATTTTTCACACTTGCTATCTGGTCACCCTAAAGCTAGGAGTCAGGGGTAGGGCCAAGAATCAGCTATACAATCATGGTCCTGTCTCCCTGTCCTGCCCACCCACGCTCATATTTCCCTGTTTCTGTAGTGAACCACAGCATTCTGGTCATTGTGCTCTCTATTGGGTCCTTGGATCCAAACTTTGTGGGTCCAAGGGCCCTCTCCCAGCCTGGGACTTGGATCTGTGGATCAATAGATCCAGCATTAATCACCACCTGGTGGGCATCCCATAGATTATTCTAAGGTCCTAGTCAGGCATCTACTTCCAAGCACATTACTGATACTGTACAAATAATCAATAATTATTAGTAATAATAATGAATGATCTCCCACGCCATTACACAGAGTAGATTAAAATAATCAGAAATATCGAGTTAGCATTTGGAATATCTCCCACGATCCAGGGCAAAAAAAAACCACTCAGAGATTCTGGGCCAACACAGCTGCTCTACTTCATTGCCTTAAGCTGATTATTTCTGTGGTCGGTAATAGGCTTTCCCATATTTAGTTTAATTTGCAAAAGCATCTAGGATCCTTGGGATGGAAGTAAGTTATTAAAGCACAGTGGGGCATGCAGGATTTCAGTCTCTGTGTTAATGTAGTTAAGGGTTTGGTTTTTCAGAGAGATTTGAAGAATTTCAATTCCTGTTTTTGAACATCTGTGTCTCAGTCCAATTTAATTAATAATTCCATAAACTCTTTTGTAGAAAACATTAATAAAATAGATTGCCAACTACACAGAGTAGAAATAAAGCCAAAGACAATACAATTCTGATGCTTCATGGGAATTCTCTGAATGTAATACTTACATAACTCATTTCCTATTGATGTAAAAATTCCATTCCTTTCCACTTCATCTCACCTGCGCTATGACAATATAGAATGGCACCCATTTCCCTGGTAGTGAATAGCTCAATTGCATAGTGCACTGAAATACATACAAGCAATTAATCCACTGTAAAGTTTTTATTATCCAGCCTTCACACTCATTGTTTGCTAGACAAATTTTCAAACTGATTTGGAAAAATAAAACCAACAGGCAGTTGGATTTGTTCTCCAGGCTTCAGATATTTGATTTCTTATTTACTTATTAACTTAGAATAATAGAAAGATGCTGTGGTGCTGTGCTAGTCACACAAGCCATTTCCACTTGGGGGTCTGCTCCCTCAGGAAGTCACAAAAAGAAACCACTGTATTGGCTGTAATACAGCTCAGCTATGTGAGCCAAAATGAGACATATCAAACTACTTTGATAATTTTATTAGCTGTCAAGCTCCCTCCAAAGCTAGCACTTTATGCTATAGCAAACTGTATTACTTTCAAATGTCGTATTTAATGTGTGCTCCTTCAGATCCCTGATAGCATCTGAGGCGCTGATTGTATAGTTTAACTCTGATAGCCTTGCAGGTGAGTTTGTTAGTATATGTGCACTGTCATGTCTCTAAAGCTTTGATCCTATGATTTAATTGCATAATTGGTATCCGCAAAGCAAAGGCATCACAAGAATTCATCTGCCTTTTTCTGAACGTGCCTACCCCAGAAGTCATGCTGCAGTGTAGATTTGAATGAGTAATGCGTGCCCATAAAAAACATACTGCAATTCACAAGGCTATCAACTCTTTGTTGTGAAACAAAAACATCTGCCAAGAGAGTTTTATTTTTACTTGTAATAACACCACAAATAGACAGGAGTGAGACAAATCCATCATTTAAAGGAATGTTTTTATGCAGTATGCACCCTATTGGAGTACTAAGGCATCGTAGACTATGTCTAGTAACTAATTAGGAAGAGGTGTCATAAATCAGCTAATAATCTGGGAACTGTCTCCTTCTTTAGACAGGGAGTTTTATACCCATTAGTAAAGTAGTCACCACTAGGGTGACCAGACAGCAAATGTGAAAAATCAGGATGGGGGTGGGGGGTAATAGGAGCCCATATAAGAAAAAGACCCAAAAATCGGGACTGTCCCTATAAAATCGGGACATCTGGTCACCCTACTCACCACAGTGTTTGACTACGTTGTCCAACAGCTCCAGATATGGCTTATTATTCATACAGGTAACTTCTTGATGTTGTCAGGTGATAAAATGGTTTATTAGACCGTAGGCCAATCCTGAAGTTCTATATTTGGTCTAAACTCCTACTGAAGGAAAATATGTATTGCCACCCCAAAATGTTAAAAAAAATGAGTCCGGCTCCCAAAAATTAGTGAATTTTAATAAAAGAATATATTTTGGGTTCTTTTTATTTGCCTTCTGGTTTTTGAGCCTTTAGGATATATTCAGGTTATGTTTTCTTACTGTTCTTGACAGCCAACAGGGCCGGATACTTCTGTTTTCATATATAAAAACTGAGAATCTCAGCTGTCCACATAACTGCAGGAGAAGGGGCTTTAAAAAAAACAAACACCATTTATCACGAGAATCTTGATAAAATAGCTAAAGTTGGCATTGTGGAAAATGAGACTTTTGTTTAGTAAAATCTTAATAAGGACATAGGGAGTTGGCCCTGTGTTCGCAATTGTATAAAAGTTGTATCTGGTCAGAAAATGTTTGTTTGTTTTCTCTACAGAAAATTTTAAATTTTTAGCAAGAAATCAAAACCTGAAATATTTTGACCAAAATCCAAAGAAGGTTGATTCCTAAAGCCACTGTAGTATTTCAAGGGACTTGTAATTCAGGTGTCTTATGATCCCATTCTTCTCTATAGGTCAGGCTTCCTTGTCAGACTACAGTTTCCATGAGGCACCACAGTCTCCCCTCTTGGTGAGAAGTGGTTCATCATGATCCCTCTGCCACCGTACATCATGGGAAATGAAGTCTGACTGGGAAGCCCAGCCCCTAGAGAATAGGAACAAGCAGCAACTCAATTATAAATCCCACAAGGCATGGGCATGGCATAACCAAATGGCAATCTGTGTATATTAACTGAAAAAAATCAAAAACATTTCAGTTTTTAGGCATTTGGCTTTTCAACAAAAAAAATCAGTTTTCTTCAGGAAGCAGACACTTCTTGTGAAAAGTATCATTTAGTCAAAATCCCAATTTTCTATCCAAAAACAGTTTTAACAGACAATTTTCAAATACCCCTAATAAAAGTGCATAATACCCATAGGCCAAATCCTGATCTCTGTACTCAGTTTTTACTGAGTTCTCTTCTTAGGCAAATTTCTGTTGATTTCAATGTTTATTATTCAGTGACTTCAATGGTAGTTTGTCTGAATAAGGATAGAGTAAATATTGGGTAACGACTTGAGGATTTGTTCCTATGTTAATGGCTGTGGAAAGTGGTTGCCAACTGATTCAAGGTAAACAATCATATTTTGGGACAAGATGTACAACCAAGATTCTGACAAATGGTGTTCATTACAAATCTCAGGCGTTCTGAGTAGGCATGTGAGTCCTAGTCAAATTCCAGTTTAGTTAACTATAGTCTGCCTAAATTCCCCCTGGAGTTTCAAATGGATCTAGTATTCTCCCTTATTTCCTGGTGCATAGTGTTGTTGTGTGCTACGTTGCTGTGTTTTGCTTCATAGGTGACACTTTGGGATTTTTTTTAGATGAAAGGTGCTATATAAATGTAAGATATATTAATATAAATAAATACATTTCATTGTCATCTGATAATCACAAAGTACTTTATGTGTAAGTAATTTCTGAACATGTGATAAGCATTGTCCATTCCATTAGTTTTTCAAAGGTATTTAGAGGTACATTTTCCCCTCGGCTACATACATGCAGCTCTCATTGAAGTCAATGGGAATTGCATATGCATATCTTAGGGCAGAAGACATGTACTAACTTTCCAGTTAGAATCACTGCGCCATAATCATATGTTGTCCATCTTTGGCTAATGAAGGGGCAGTGGACATTTTGGCCTGGGACTGGCCAATCTGACTGATCACTGCTCTCCCCAGGACATACTGCCATGGCTGCAGTCAGCAGAGGGGTTCAGATTGGATACCCTTTGTTGTAATAGCCAGAATTTTGATGACTTTCTGGGCATGCTACAAAAGCCACTTGTTTGATAGGATTTGAGGGGAAGGATGAGGGCATATTCCTGGCTATAGTTTGGGAGTGAGAGGAGTTCTTGGAGTTTAATTTTTAGTGTCTGCAGTGCTGGCTGAGGCAAATCGTTACCTCCGTTTGATTATTGTTGGCTGGTGGGGTTAAATTGTATTTGCTGCTGCTGAGTGATTATCACAAGTTAAATTAATGTGAGGATACTCAGAGGCTTGTATGGTTTTAATGTCATATATACAGAAATTAAATGAATACATACCATTTTAGTTCTGTTGGACACTGCCAGCCATGGCAAGTACCATTCTGAGGTAGTGCACTGTTAAATTAACCTCCCAGTGGATGACTAAAAATAAAATACATCCATTTATTCATAGTTACTCTTTGTATGCCATGTCTTTTCAAAGTTAACTCCCATTATAATCAAATCCATGTAACAGTGTGACATGCAGCATCTGTCTATTCAATATGAGGGAGCTCTAAAGAGAGCTAACAGGGCTATTCATCTTTAGAATTGAGTGGATATTTCTTTGTGAATAATTTATTATACAGATTGCATCTATTTCTGTTCACAAGCTGACCACTAGCTGATTGCAATTTTCTTGACTTTGTTGTCTTTTCAAAAGTATTCAGGGAATAGGGGCTTGTCTACAAGAGAAAGATGCACAGGTTTCAGCGGTGTGATTTTAAAGCAATTTAGTTAAACTGTCGGAAAAGTCTGTGTGGACATTTATTTTGATTTAAACCAAGCTTATTATGAACATAGGAACTGCCATGCTGGATCAGACCCCAGTCCATTTAGTCCAGTATCCTGTAGCTGACAGGGGCCAGTGCCAAATGCTTTGGAGAAAAGAATGCCAAAGTAGGAAGATGTGGGATAATCTGCTCCTTCCACACACCCCACTTTTATACTGATCTATAGAAGTTAGAGATTGATTTAAACCCTGAAGAACTTTGGTTTAGCTTAAATTGATTATAAACTGGTTTAAACAAAACTGAAATAAGCCACCCATAGACTGAAATGAGTGTCTACATGGGTTTTTTTTCCTCTCAATTAACTATATCAGTTTAAAATTAGAGTTCAAATTAATCTGGTGCAATTTTCCTTACTTCTTGGTTGGTGGATTGTTGTGACTAGTTTGTTGAAAATATTTAATGTTTGAAGTTTGAGATGTGTTGGTTAGTTTTGATTGGACACCTAGGGCCAAAGACATTGTTTCAGAGACTCAAGCTTTTGGTTTATAATTTTGTTTACATGTCAGAAATTCACTTCCATAAGAATCTCATAGACATTAAAAACACATTGAATTCCTTCTCCTAACCTCATTTACTAGAACATTCCTTCTCCTAACCTCATTTACTAGAACATTCACTGAAAGCAAATCCTAGAGGGGCACAAAAAGAATCAAACTGAATTTGCTATTTTGTTGGTATGAATATGCACAGAACACTGTTTGAGGTCGCTCAACTCTTATTTTTCCCTTGACATTGTCTCCTTTGGTTTTCATCAGCAGCAGTTCAGTTTCCAACTGAGTATCAGATGTACAGAGTTCTTGTTCACAAGAAAATTTAGAAAACGGGATTGTTCAGTCACATAAAAGGAAGTTTGACGTGCTGAGTGGGTTGCACTTTGGTTCGTACTGCCAAATTCTGGGTATTATACCACAGACAAAATAAATAAATACTTTACATCAGTTAGAAGAGAAAATAGTAGTTGTGATTCAGTACTGTCATTTGCTTCATTTACGCCCAACTAAGAACAATGGTGTAGGTGCAGTGTTGGATGGAGAGACCTTTCATCACACTTTCCTCTCTTGAAGACTCTCTCAATGTGTTTATACTTACATCTATGAATTTATAAAAAGGATTTTTTTACCTATTTTCCTCACAAAAACATTTGCTAGCTGCTAATATTAGTCTGTACTCCCAGGAATTTTAGAAAAATACACTGGAAATGTTTCTGAACACAAGAGAGGAAAGCACTTCTTGTAATTCTTGAACTTGATCAGAAATAATGTAAAACAAAGGTCTGTTCCCTGTGCGTACATACAGCTGGCACTATTCTATTTCTGTTGGGGCAAAGAGGAGAGCAATCAGCCATACAAGGGCCCAGAATGTACTGTTATTTTTTTATGGATCTAAAACAGTTGCTATGAAAAGAATGTATTTAAATAATGAGTAGCTCCAAAAATGAGACTCGAGAGAATTCCTGAATCTTCCCAGAGTGGCCATAAGGAAAGGATTCTTGCTTTAAGAACTCAGGAATAGCTTTCATAGCAGGTTTAATAGACTGCCAGTAATTGTTAAAATGGTTTTAGCAGTTTATTATTATTACATGTGTTATGGTAGTGACTAGGGGCCCCAATCAAAGACCAGGGCCACCACTGTGCTAGGTGCTGGGACACTTCAACGGATGGTCACTGCCCGAAGTGCTTATGGTCTAATTATGATGCTGGCTTTATTCTCCACTGCCCTGCACCTTGTTTAGTAATTTATGCCACTATCCCTAATCAGAGAGGGAACATTTTACACCCACTTTCTACAGGCATAAATGACTACACAAGAGGAAGTGCAATGGAGAATTGGGCCCATCAAAACTGGTGGTGCTCAGGGTTCTTTCTGCAAGGTCTGAATAGATGTGTGCCATGGAGTGGGGCTCTGATAGTAACTGTGCACAGCTGTTTGCACAGTTCAGACCAGCCTCAGGCTCAGCTTAGCATGCCAAGTGCTTCAAGACGTATTGTGTGGTACAGATATGGACATGCAATATATTGATCTCTAGGCCCAGTGATGGACTCCCTGTTAACGTGAGTCAATGTAAAACTAGACTGTAGAGGGCATTCTACGCTACAGAGTACAGGAGCAATACCATTCTAACAGAGACACAGATGTGTAGCCTTTTATTCTATTTAATGTTAATTATACTTCAATGGGTTCAGCTCTGGTGGCTACAATCTCAAGTTCAACAGAGTTATCTCTGTTTGTTCTGGATCTAGAGCCCATAGGAGCACATGAAACCATAAACAAATAACACACACAATTACAAGAGCATCTATCTTTTAGTAGTTTTATTAAAGTTACCAACAAAGTTATAAACAAAGTTTACAATTCCTAAAGATAAGTACAATGTACCAGTTACATCTACAAATAGACTCACATCCCCCTAGATGGTGTTAGAGTCTGTTGGCCCTCTCATGGATTGATCATCAATACGGAAGTGGTTCCTGCTGGGGTTTCCCATAGGAAGCTCAATTTTTCTTCTCTGGGCATCTTTTCTTATACTGTGATTCTGTCTATACCTACATTCTGTGCATGTATATGAAAGTGTCAACCCCCTCTTTCTTATTGGTCTGTGTCCCCTAGAAACACAAGGGACACCGAATTCTATAGGCTGTGTAGGTTCTCATTAATATTGATGTACCACCTTTATCTTGTGGTTAAGGCATGTGCTGGAGACAACAAATATTGTCTCTAACACATGCCTTAACCGCAAGATAAAGGTGGTACATCAATTTGTTATTACAGCATTTTATCATTTAAATTTAATCTTCCTAGCTATACTTTCGCAGTATTACCAGTTGGTACCTCTTTTCCCATAATCTTTCGGGTTATTTCTTGGTTATTGACTTACACCATCATTTCTTGTTTCCAAGGCCTAAAATAGCTAAGCTTGCAAGCCTCAGCCCACAGTTTCTTGTGTTTCTTCTTGTCTTACTTATGTCTACTACATAGTTCCTCTAAATACTGATCAATCTTATACTTTTATAATCCTACAAATCACCTCTAGTTAACATACAATGAATATATATGGTATAACGTATTGATTAATCATAACATCACACAATAAATGGATACTAAACTAAAATCATTAGCTACAGATGTGATCTAAACGCAGTGCTGTACGTGAAAGGATTCTTGGGGGCTTCCAGGAACCTGTGGTTAAATGTCTGTTATCACTGTTATATAGCAGTTGCAACAATAGGTAAACATTACAAAATGCTTTCCATTGTAAACCCCTGATATATTCAGTATAATTTTCAGAAACAAAATATGAACAAACACTCCCAGCAAATGCACTATTCATCCCTTCTTGGGATGGTAGATTATTGAATAGCAAACTCTCTGATCAAATGACTAAAGGAAGTAAGTGCCGTCAGTCTCTTGTCTAGTCCTCCTCAGGCAGAAGGAGAGTGATTGTGACAGCCGGATCTTTAAAAGAGTGAGTTAAAGAAGAGCGAGAAGATTCCTGAGGCTCCAGTTGAGGCCTCCTCTCTACTGAAAAGTCAAAAAGAGTTGTACAGCTAATGGCCACCTGCTGCATCTCTAAATTTAGTTTCACAAAGGAGTATAGATGTGTCTCCTGGTGCTTGTGTTCGTAGTTCTTTTCCTCAAACAGAATCAGTCTTGGTAATGTCTAATGTGTTCTTTGTAATCACTTTAAGACACACCAGAAAAGGCCCTTCATCCATAGCCTCTGAGCTCCTATGCAATGTAATTGACTTTTTATATTGTACTGTCCGTGCAAACAGTGCAGCACTAGAGGTAAAACATGCCCATTAAATAAGAAGTGTCTGCCCCCAAAAGGTTTGCACTCAAGGTTCAGTATGTGAATGTGTAACCCAAATCATGCAATGAGTACAAAGCAAATCATGGCATAGGTTGCTTGTCAAGACTTGACTTCTGTTGTAATAACTGGCCCAACAAATTTACCCTAATTGTGAGCTCAACTGCAAAAAAGTGAGTGAAAGTTCAACAAACATCACAATAACCTATATCAATAAATGTTGATGAGAAAAGGTGCCAAAAGGAGACAGAAAAATTGAATTAGTCCAGAACAAGAGGCCCACTGATATAATTCATGCCTGGTAAACAAGAGATGTGTGGGACCAGAAATCAGTGAATCAAAATTGGTGTGTTGGAAATCATGCCTAACTGGTGAAAAAAATAATGTAGGGATGGGTTCTTCCACCCATCACTCCCTTTTGGGGTCCTTAAAAGAAAAGACTTTGAAGGAAAATTAGAGGAGGACAGATGCAGGTGCTGGCTAACTAAAAGATGGGAGAACCGGAAGGTGCAAGCTTCACCATTATGGCTGCCACCCCATCACTTCCTGGGACCCCAGGATCTACTGTAACACTGTTGGGTTTTTGTTTTCTTGATCCTGAGAGATGTCCTGAGCAAACTGGGCCAGAGAGAGGAACCAGGATGACATAGCCTCCTTCACCAGCTTCAGCTAAATTCTGACCACCACCTTGGGTCCCTGCTGTTCCTCCCTTTGCCCCTCCGCCTCTACCCCACTGGGTCCTTTTCCTTCCCCACCTTATTTCTTCTCATCTACAGAATATCAGGGTTGGAAGGGACCTCAGGAGGTCATCTAGTCCCAACCCCCTGCTCAAAGCAGGGCCAATCCCCAACTAAATCCCCAAATTGCCCCCTCAAGGATTGAACTCACAACCCTGGGTTTAGCAGGCCAATGCTCAAACCACTGAGCTATCAGAGTCTGGCTTACCCAGCCAAGACAGTATGTTTTGCAACACTGATGTAAGCCTGTGACCAGAGAGACAACTAAAAGCAATGCTCTAAACAGCCCGATGCTGCTACAAGTTTGCCAGATCTTGGAGTGGCTGACACAACTCTGTACTGTGCCTGTGTACTTCCAGCAGTGAGGTTGCAAGTGAGTGTCGACATCCGAGACAGAAGCTACATTTTCTATATTTCCTGTTCTTTTCTCTCCTCTCTTGTGTGTGTTTGTCTTTTTTTGTCTTCTAAGAGATGGAATTGGACTTTAACAATAACAGCAATAACAACAGCTCCAGCTCATCTCAGCTAACTTCTCTCTTCCCCCCAAGGACAGGTACCACCATCTTTAGTACCATCTAAAAGACTGTCAAATAGAGGGGATGGGAGTTCTCTAAAAACTCTCCACAGCTGAAGGGAAGGGTAACAAGGGATGTTGTTAAAAGTAAGCTTTTCTGTATCTTTAATAAAAGGTTAAAAGAAATGTTTATGGTGCTTGCCATGATATGAAGCTGATGTCTCTGTATAGCAAACCCCAAATGTTGTTTAACACTGTTTAATTTGGGACAATGACAGGGTCATGCTAAAACATTTGGCTCTTTGGGCTCATTTAGTCCATTAAAATTAAGACAACAGTTAAGGCAAGGAAGGGGTTTGGTGCACATCAGTTAAGAGGTGGTTCCAAATGTGTTGGGTGATGGGGGAAGAAGGCACAGAGGCTGAAGGGGCGAAGGAGACAGGGAACTTTTAGAGAGGCATGGGCACTGCATAGGAAGGGGAGGGAGGGAGATACTGGAGGAGATAAGGGTGGATATGTAGGGATGGATGGAGTTGGGAACAGTGTTGAAGATGAACAATTTGTACTTAATACAGATGAGGGAAATCAATGCTGAGATTCAAGAAAGGGAGAGAACTGGTCATATCGGATGGGAAGATATGCTCTTACCCTGCATTATTTTACCATTATGAAATTAAAAGAACAATGCATAACACTGGGTTTGAAAAGTCTTTTAGTAATTAACTTAACCCAGGGACTCAGCTGCAAGTGACCAATTTCTAAACCTCATTTATCAGATGCTCAGCTAACATAGGGATGGGGTCAGATATGCTGCAGAGAGAACTATATGCCAGTCAGGCACAGGATGTGGAGGGGAGAGAGAAATGAATGGCTCGTGGGTGTTATAATGGGATACAGAACCTTTCACTTCTAGGCAACTGATCAGGAGTAGTCAAAAGTTATTACCATGCGATGGCTGGTTAGTGGCCCAGGTGAAATGAGCTGAGGGAGGTGGGTCTCAGTCCAGTTCTTAGAGGACTCATGTCTGTATCATAAAAACTACATCTTAACTGGCATCAACTGACAACACTGTAGCTGGGCTTAGCAGAGGAGTCAAGGACTGTATGGCCACAGAAGAGGCTGAATTATCTTCTTGCCCATAGCATGCTCTTTCCAGTTTAAGGACAAGGCATGATGGTGGAGTGGCTGGAGAATCTTGCACTCCCTGGGCTACACTTGTTGTTTATTTAAACTAAAAGGGCTCTGTTCTCCATTATCCAAGCTCCAGGGTCTGGCTTGGGTATGGCTTCTTGACTCTGTGGCAACCCAGCCCTGTTGTGAGTTAGAACTAACTAGGGGGCTCCTTCCTCACCCAGCACACCTCCTCCCTCTCCTGATATGGCTTTTATGCCAGAGACAAGCAGCTGCTGGGACAGTGCCAGTTCCCCCAGGGGTGCTGGTACAGTTTATATAGTGGGGGAACTGAGAGCCATTGAACCAAACTGTAAACCCTGGATATGATGGAAACCACTTCAACCCCAGCACCAGCAACTGTGAGTTCCCCTTCACTAGGGGAATCCTCTGCTGTCTGTTCCTGGCCAGAACTGGCCCAGCTCCTTCAGTCCCTGACACTGGCAATCCAGCTCTGTTCACAAGCATTCATCACCACCCTTTTTTTTAAAAGAAGTGTTTGTTAGAGACCAAAAGCGTAGCTGGCAGGGAAAAATCTGGCAAAAAGGAGAATAAATACATGTAGCCTGCCACAGGCTGGGCTTAGTTATGCACACAGCTGTGAGCAATTACTGTCACATCCACACTCTATAACACACATCTCATCATGCCCTGTAAGAACAACCCACAACAACCACAATATACGCTCATTCTCAGTTTCTAAAACCATTCTAATTTTTATTAAATCTTTTAGCCCTGTCATGCAGGATACTGAATCACTTTTCCAAAGCATTACCTGATACCCCCAAATCAGTCACTAGTAGGTAATTTAGTATAGCAGTGGTTAGATCAGCAAAGATGAGTTGCAGGTTGATGCTAATTGTAGGGATTCCCTCTGAAACCTTTTCCACTTGGCTTATCCATAACACCTCATTCAGTTCTCTGGGTCAAAAAACTCCATTGAACTCTGGCTCATCACTCAGGCCACCTAATTAGCCACAGCTAATTAACAGCTCTATGCCTACACTGACCAGGTCAAGACATCGGGTTAGCTACAGGGTGATACCACAATTCCAAATCATATCATACACAACACAGTTTATGCACATTTTTTCGTAGCTACTAACATCTCTACCTCTTGAATCTAATTGGTTTGGACATTGTACAGATTCATGTAAGGACCAGTCACTTTGCAGATCGTATAAGGACCAATTAGTTATGTTCACACCTTATCTACATTTCAAGCTTATCAGTTCAGGATGTTTCTACTTATTTCAACTAGCTCCAAACCACTGTCTTTAGCACACAGCCAGTCATACCCTTGTTTACAATTTAAACTTGAACTCAAATCAAGCTATGTGCAAGTTTACTCATGCCCAGCAAGATCTATGCCTGTAGTAATGAAGGATAGAACTAAGGATAGAACAAGAAGCAATGGGCTTAAACTGCAGCAAGGGAGGTTTAGGTTGGATATTAGAAAAAAGTTCCTAACTGTCAGGGTGGTTAAACACTGGAATAAACTGCCTAGGGACGTTGTAGAATCTCCATCTCTGGAGATATTTAAGAGTAGGTTAGATAAATGTCTATCCGGGATGCTCTAGACTGTATTTGGTCCTGCCATGAGGGCAGGGGACTGGACTTGATGACCTCTCGAGGTCCCTTCCAGTCCTAGAATCTATGAATTGGAAAGTACATTATACAGCATTACCTCTAAGGCTTTTATGCTGCTGCTCATCACTATAGTATCTGGGTACCTTCCACAGCAAGAGCGAAGTCCCTAAGTGCACTTCTTCCTGTTTTGGGGTATACTGGCAGCTTGAGGTAGGGTTTGTGTTTGATTTTTAGTTTTTTATTTTAATGTTTATTTGGGGGTTGATTTATTTGAGGTTTATTTTATTGTTTAAGGGTTTTCTTCAGGTAGAAGGGGATGTCAGTTTTGGGAGTGCCATTCTTATAATGGAAAGGCTACACAAGAAATTGTTGCATAAACTGTATTATAGCATGAAGCAAGTCTTGTGTCACACTAATATTTGTACTGTACTTTTACTTGGTGCAATATCCTCCTAGAAACTCAGGGAGGAAGGATGGTCCAGTGGTTAAGGAGCTAGCCTAGGACTTTGGGGTATGTCTACATTACATTGTAAACCTGGGCTCAGACTCATGTTTGAGCCAACACCCCCCCCACTGTCCACACACAAGTATTTCTGCCCTGGGTCCCAGGACACATTGGGGTTGTATCTCCAAGCTTTGTCTTGTGGATGCAGCTCAAACCAAGGTCTCCAGACTCGTGTCGAGATAGTTCACAAATGCTATTCCATAATCCCCTGGGCCAGACTGTGCTTGTGGCCCTGCTCCAGAAGTGCCAAGCTACATCTGGAAAACCTATAGCTAAGGCAAGTGTCATGAGCAGCATCAGCTGGTTGGAGTCTGCCATGTTGGTATCCCCCTCTGGGACATGCCTTCAGTAGAGAGATAGAAGGCCTGAACTGCATTACAGTGTGTAGACCCTAAGTGGCACTGTGTGAATACAGCATCACACCTTTACTGTGTGTTGGAGACAGTCTACAATCTCCCCTGCCCTCTCTTACCCATAAAGTTGTTTCTGTTGCTTGCACTGATTTTGCCTCTCTCTCTGACTAACCTGACAAGGTGTCAGAAGGAAAACAATAGAAACTGCAGAATTTTGTCACAATGCCAAAGTTTCATGCCCCACAGAGCTTCAGCTTCGACAGACCACTAGACTGGCCGGATTGGACTGGGTGGTTTACACGTTTTCATATTGCAACTGAACTCCACAAGGAGAGTGGAGAGGTGCAGGTTTGGTCCCTAATCTATGCCCTGGGCAGGGAAGCTGAAAAATACTTTTAAATCCTTTGCCTTTGGAGATGAGAGCCACAAGAACAATTACACTGTGGTGCAGGCTAACTTTGAAGAACATTTTATACCTCAGTGTAATTGGTCTATGAGAGAGCATATTTCCACCAGCATGTCCAAAAACCTGAGGAATCTTTTATTAGAGTCTTGTATGACATGGCAGAAAACTATGATTTTTGACAACAAAAAGAAAGACCACATTAGAGACAGATTAGTGATTAAGTAGGTGAGATAATGTCTTCTATTGGACTATCTTCTTGTTGGTGGAAGATACAATCTTTTGAGCTACACAGAGCTCTTCTTCAGATAGTGACTGGCATTTTAGACAGGGGGCTGTCCGAGAAACTGCAAATACGAATGTGTTAACCCTTTACACACCAATAGAAAGGGTAAGACAACTGGAGAGGATTAAAAATCGAAATAGAGACCAGTGGCCACAAGAAAGAAACTGAGAAGAAATGATTTACAAAGTTGTGATGGAGATCTAGCACAGATGCAAAAAGCAATTGTAATAAGTACTCAAAACCAATGTGGGGTAAGCGCCCGGCAAAACATATCACTTTCCAGACTAGATGCACAAGATGTAGAAAAGTTCATAGTCCAATAGGTGATTGTCCAGCTAAAGGAGCCAAATGTGCTAAATACACAACAATTGGACATTTTGTCACTGTCTGCCACACAAGGGCAGCATGGAAAGTGACCACTGCAAGTGAGGAGCCATTTTTTCTGGGATCAATCAGATGTAATGACAAAGAGCCAGCCTGGGGGGTGGAACTGAATTTTTGTGGAAAGACTGTTTATTTTAAAATAGATTCAGGTGCAAATATAACAGTCATATCAGAAGGGATACAATCACTTTCATCCCTTCCCAGAGCTGAAACCAGCAGATACTCTCCTAAATAGTCCTGGAAGTATTTTGAATTGCATTGGACAATTTTCCACAGAGACAAAAAGCTTTAATTTTAATGTGTATGTGATTAGAGGATCAAAGGCTGACAATCTCCTCAGTCACAGTGTGGTTACCATGACAGGTCTAGTGAGAAAGGTGGAAGAAGTTGATGGAATATTTAGCGATTTTGGATTTTTAAAAGGAGATCCAGTGGAAATAATTCTAAAAGACAATGCTAACCCATCTAGTGTACATACATCCCACAGAATTCCTATAAATACTTCATAAAGTAGAAGTTGAGTTAAAGACTAGAAAAGAATGGTGTAATTGAGAAAGTCTGAGCCAACTGCATGGTGCACACCAATGGTACCAGTTATAAAGAAAAATGGGAAAATACATATCGGTGTGGATTTTGAGAGACTTAATGAAGCTGTAGTGAGAGAAAAATATATCCCCCAATACTAGAAGACTTTCTCCCTGCAGTGGCAGGCCCTACTGTATTCCCCAAGCTAGATGACTCAAGTGTTTCTGGAAAATTCCTTTAGCCAAAGAGAGTGCTAAACTGGCTACATTCATTATGCTGTTTGGGAGATTTTAACTTCAAAAACTACCTTTCAAGATTACCAGCACTCCAGACATTTTCCAAAGAACGATGGTAGAGCTGCTTAAGAACATAAATAGGGTTGTCATTTTTATGGATGACATTTTAGTATAATGGTCAACCATGCAACACCATGACAAAATCCTGAGTGAAGTTCTGATCTTAAGAAGTGAGTCTGAATGCAAGCTAAATAAAGAAAAGTGTCAGGTTTCAGCGTGGTAGCCGTGTTAGTCCGTATCAGCAAAAACAACGAGGAGTAATTGTGGCATCTTAGAGATTAACGAATTTATTTGTGCATAAGCTTTCATGGGCTAAAACCCACTTCATCAGATGCATGGAGCAGAAAAAAAAACAGTAATCAGATATATATACACAGTACATGAAAAGATGGGAGTTGCCTTACCAAGTGGGGGGTCAGTGCTAACAAGACAATTCAATTAAAGTGGAAGTGGGCTATTCTCAACAGTAGAATATCAAGGGAGGAAAAAATCTACAACAAAAGTGATTTTTGTCTAGTGTTAAAAAAGCTAGTGTCAGGTAGGAGTCTATACCTGCTACCAAAAGCAGCCTTGACAGATAAGCAACTTCTACAAGTTACATTCAGGCAGGATGGCCCAAGTATTTAAGACCATGGCAAGAGACTGCTTTGCTGTATGCCAACAGTTAAGTGAGTTCAACGGACTAGTGGTTAAAGATGATTGCATTGTCATCTCAAGTGCTTTGAGAGGAGAAATTCTAGACCTGATCTATGAAGGACAGCAAGGACTAAATGCTGTGAATAGGCCAGTCAGTGTAGTGGCTTGGGATCAGCAAGGACATGAAGAATAAAGTATCTTCATGTGAACATTGCAGAACTATCAGATCAACACAATGCAAAGAGCCTCTAAGAATACCACCTCTACCTGAAAGAGGCAAGCAGAGTTATGCTAATTCAGAGGACACCATTACCTCACTGTGGGTTATTCTTCTAGATATATTGAAATAATATGTTTGGAAGATACAACATGCTGCAGTGTTATCAAGAAATTAAAGAGCACTTTTGCCAGTTTTGGTATTCCAAAACAACTACTGACAGGCAACAGCCCACTATTCATCCCAGCTGAATTTGTCATTCCAAACAAAATATGATTTTGAACACGCCATTAGCAGTCCGCATTACCCACAAGCGGACAGAGAGGCTGAGTGGGCTGTACAGAAGCCAAGAAAATACTAAAGCTGGAAGATCCATTCCTTGCTGTTCTGAGCTACAGATTAACACTATTAGTAGCTACCAGCTATAACCCAACTCAACTCCTGATGAGAAGGCAAATCAGGACTTCTGTTCCAACCCTGGAAAAGAATCTTGCCCCAGAATGGACAGCCATGAGGAGAGTGGCCAAATCAGATCAAAAAGGAAAAAAGAGCGTATGAACTCTTCTATAACTGACGTCACTCAGAATTTCCTGATCTGGCACTTGGCGACCATGTCTGTGTCAAACTGGATGGAGGAAAGGGTTTCAGAACGCCAGGTGTTGTAAAGACAAAGATTGCATTGCCCCAATCATATGATTGAGGCAGACTGTGGAGAGTTCAACAGAAATCACCATCATCTTCCGTTCGTTCCAGAGACTGATCAATCAGGTGAGCAACTCTACAGACTGCAGATGCAGACCCAAGAGAAGAAGATTTGCCTGTTCCCAACTCACCAGAGAAAGCCATAGCAAATAAAAGGCAGCTTAGTCCCCAACATGTTACTCATTCTGGCCATATCATTAAAAAAAGAACAGTATGATTTAGGGATGAGTAACAAGTTAGTTAGGGGGAGAAATTGTTTTAAAATGGTTAAAATGCAGAAAAAGAAAGATTAAAAGGGGGAGGAGATGTGATGGAAAGCTTAAATTGCATTATAACATTTAGGCCAGGTCCACACTACAAACCTATATCAGTATAACTAGATTGCTCAAGGGTATGAAAAATCCACACACTTGCCTCCTCTGAGTGATGTAGTTATACCAACCTGACAGTGCTATGTCAATGGGAAAGCTTCTCCCGCCAACATAGCTATTGCCTCTTGGGGAGGTGGATTAACTACGCTGACAGGAGAAGAATTCCCGTTGGTGTGGTAGTGTCCTCACTAAAGCTGTACAGTGCAGCTGTGCTGCAGAACATGAAGACAAGCCCTGGATCACTAGCTGGCATTGGGAAAAGCATACCCCAGCACATCTTTACCGAGTGCTGGAGACAGTCTACATTCTCTTCTCTTTTTTTTTAACAATAAAGTTGTTGATGTTGCTAGCATCCATTTTGCCCCTGTCTCTGTGTGACCAGGTCAAAGAATTGCACCAGAATGCCCACCAGTGTCTCACAGACACTTTACCTCTTTCCTGAAACCAGAGCAAAATCGACAGACTGGACAAATGCTTCCAACAGTGCTTCTTCTATGTTGTTGGCTCTGGTTACTGGGAGTGTGATTATGGCTTGGCTGGATGTGTTGATGGGCTGTGACAACATCTGGTCAAGTGTCACGGGATGGACAGACAAGTTTTTCCACAATGCACCATGAATCAAGGCCTAGAGCAGTACAGCTGGGGAGAGTGCCAGGAAGCCTGGGATATGCTGAGATAGGAATCAGAAGGTTTGACTTGTTCATACTGCAGTAAGACCTAAGTCAGCATGGTTGTGAGACCTGGGACCAGAAACTGTAGACCTGGGTTCACTATGTAGTGTAGATGCAATAGCATGGGCTTGGAAACACTGAGTCTGCAGACTCGGTTTCCCCAGACCTAGGTTTTTCAATGCCATGTAGACATACCATTGGAGACCTGGTATTACCGTGCCTCAGTGGCTCACAGCTGAGAATACCAAATTCAGTACAGACTGCTAAGAAAAAGATTGGACTCATCCCAAACTGGTGGTTTTTCTATCACTAGATTATTCCAAGCCAGTAGCAAAAGTAAACTTCTGTCTCACCACACTGGTTAACAAGAAGTCAAAAATGCAGTTTGCTTAGGCATTCCAGCCCTTGACTCACCACCCAGACACAAGACTTTATGATGAGTGGTTACTGAAAATCGATCAGCTACAGGGTCCTTCTAATCTCAACAGATCAGCCATTTAGCCAGGTCAATATATAAGTCAGATCTTACCAGTAATCATGCTGATGCCTATCCTTTAGTAACTAAAAACTAAAGGTTTAATAATAAAAGAAAAGAAGAGAGTTATAAATGGTTAATAAATCATATACATACGAGTGATTACAAAGTTTTAAATCTGTAGCAGTCATGGAATAAACTGCTAGCTTTCAAAAGTCTTTCTAGAATCACCCAAATAGATTGGGAGTCATCAGTCCTTGTTTAGAGCTTCCTTGTTAGAAATCCAGAGCTGAGAAATGAAGCAGGAAATGAAGACAAATTGAGATGTCTTAGTAGCCTTTTTATATCCTCTGCCATGCGCATGGAAATTTACTTCCCCAAACAAAGCCCACAGTCCATGTTTGTGGAAAGTTACTGGCCCAAGATGGAGTCCAGGGTTACATGAGCATATCACATGTCCTTACATGGCTTGCTGACTCATGGGGGTGGCCATTGGCCCTTCGGAGTCACAGGCATCCGCAGGAAGACCTGCTGGGCAGTAGGAGTTTCTTCTGTGGCCCACTGCTCCAGTGAAGTCTCCTTAATGGGCCATCAACACATAGTTGTCTAGCCTTGATGTAAATCTTATCTAGTTGGTGTTACCCAGGCATACAACACATGTATAAAATACAGGTAGTACATAGCCAATATTCATAACTTTAGATACCAAGATGATACATGGATGTAGCCAGGATAATCATATTTGATAGACATAACTTTTCCATTGACACCTTACATGATAAGAGTTTGTATAAGAGTTATTGCAATTGTATAATAGTGGTAGCAGCAATGATACAAATGGTCATTTTCAATCATAAAGCATCACACCCTCAATGCAAAATTGATGCAGGAAGAGGGCCCCAGACACTGCTGAATGCATCCCAGGAACTTCCCATTCTTGGTCTTGTATTATTACGGCTTCTAACTGAATATTAGAAGAATCAGCGTACAACAGAAATGGTTCGTCAAAATCCTGTCTGATTAAAACAGGTTTTTTCTTTGTAAAGTCCTTTATGGAAGTAACAATGTTACTGAATTCCTTTACAAACCCATTATCATATTTGGTCAGACAACTAGTGGATTGGACCTGCTATTGCAGCATAATCTCTGCATGTTTCATGTGATTTTGCCAGGAGCTAATGTAAATACCTAAGTAATCCACACAAGCTCTGGCAAATGTTTGGAACCCATCTAACATCAACTTAATGTAGATATTAATGTTCTTCATAGTGTAGGTATCTTGGCAGTTAGCCACGAAAACAAAGTGGTGGCATGCCTCAGTTTCCCTTTTCATACAGATCAGGTTTGTAATGGCTTCTCTGCTGTGAAAAGTTCTAAGATTGTTTACAGGCACTCGCTGTGAAACATTAGTATCCTCAGGCTTTTTAACATAAAGTGAGTTCTAATTCAGTAAAACCGCATTACCATATGGGTTTCTAGCACCAAGTGTGTTCTCATGTACCACTACTTACATGTTCAAGGGTTTTTCCAAAAGATCATATACATTGTACCTTCTTACAGGATGTAACATTAGCATTAACATCAATATTAACATCAAATCTATCACAACTGGGTGAGATCGGAGCTGGTGGGGGTGCATGTCTGACAACTGTTCATTATTTTGCAAAGATCTGTAACTCTCCGGTGCTTTCTGGAAAGTAAAAGTGACCATGATTAACGAATTCCATTGCTGAGCTGTATTCCTTGCTTCTCTGACACATTGTCCCTGAAGAAGTTAATCAAGAAGCTTGGAGTTCCTACAGCAATGTAGAACACTGAGGAATTAATTATCATTAATATTAAGATAATACTTTATTAGTTTCTATAATAAAACCCTTGTAAATAAGACCTTATATATTTAGTATTGTGTTACCCGGGTACAAATGGAAAAAAATAAGTTGACCATTTCTAGACCGATAGGGCTGTGAATTCTGTACAATGCTAACTCACAGTACAAGTGGGATACTTTTTTCCAAAGTTGACATCACAGCAAAAGTTTCCAAAAACTCAAATGATATATAGTCATATCAAAAGATAACTAATAGTGACAGACTAGGTATCAATAGCACAATCAGCAGCCAGCTTCCACAGTCATCTGAACAAAATTATACACAGACTTTCAGTTTACTCTTCCTTCCAAAAAGGGGCGCGGGGAAATCCCAGAAAAAAAACCAGCAAATTCTGTTTCCAGCGTGGTACCTGGTGCCTTTTATTAGCTTCTCAATGATTGTCTGGAAGAAAACATTATTAAAAACAGCTCTGGTAATAAGCAACTCGGGCTTGCAGAGTCCCACTGTGACGGGTTGGATCACAGAAACCCCCTTGGGAGCTGCCACCCGATGTGCAAAGACTACCTCTGCTCCTGTTTTCCCTGCCAGCTCAGGACTCCAGCACCCTGTCTTGCTGAGCCAGACACTCCCATTTGGCTCCAGACACAGACCCAGGGTCTGAATCACTTGCCCCAAAGCTGCAAGTTTACCTGAAAACAGCTCACAGAAGTGTGCTTGTCTTTAGCACTCAGATGCCCAACTCCCAATGGGGTCTAAACCCAAATAAATCCATTTTACCCTGCATAAAGCTTATGCAGAGTAAACTCATAAATTGTTCGCCCTCTATAACACTGATAGAGAGATATGCACAGCTGTTTGCTCCCCCAGGTATTAATACATACTCTGAGTGAATTACTAAATAAAAAGTGATTTTATTAAATACAGACAGTAGGATTTAAGTGGTTCAAAGTAGTAACAGACAGAACAAAGTAAGTCACCAAGCAAAATAAAATAAAATGCGCAAATCTATGCCTAATCAAACTAAATACAGATAATCTCACCCTCAGAGATGTTTCAGTAAGTTTTTCTCAGACTGGACACCTTCCAGGCCTGGGCACAATTCTTTCCCCTGGTACAGCTCTTGTTGCAGCTCAGGTGGTAGCTAGGGGATTCTTCATGATGGCTTCTCTCTCTCTGTTCTCTTCCCCCCCCTTTATATATCTTTTGCATAAGGCGGGAACTCTTTGTCTCTCTGGTTTTCCACCCCCCCCCTCACTGGAAAAGCACCAGGTTAAAGATGGATTCCAGTTCAGGTGACATGATCACATGTCACTGCAAGACTTCATTACTCACTTGCCAGCACACACATATACAGGAAGACTCACAGGTAAATACAGCCATCTGCAGACAATGGGAGTCATCAAGATTCCAAACCATCATTAATGGTCCACACTTTACACAATTACAATAGGCCCTCAGAGTTACATTTTATATTTCTAGTTTTGGATACAAGAGTGGTACATTTATACAAATCAGATGATCATACTCAGTAGATTATAAGCTTTGTAATGATACCTTACAAGAGACCTTTTGCATGAGGCATATCCCAGTTACGTTACATCCACTTATTACCGTATTTTCTCTAAAACTATCTCAGTTACATTATATTGACTTATTATCAAGTTTTTATAAAACCATATAGACTGCACAACGTCACACCCACATCCCAAGGAAGGGTGACAGACTTGTGGCCTGCCCCGGGACTGTGCCTTAAAGACCCCAAGCTAGGAAGTGACCAGGCTGTGCCCAGACCTGATTGACGGAGGAGCATAGGAGAGCTGCTCCCACCAACATAGCTACGCCTCTCGGGAGGTGGTTTTATTATGCTGACGGGAGAGCTGTCTCCCGTCGGCATAAAGAGTCTTCCCCAGACGCACTACAGCGGTGCAGGAGCCCGCTGCAGCGCTTCTAGTGTAGACTAGACCTTACTCTCACTCTGCTTTCACCTGGATTTGGAATGATGCACTTGGAATGACAGTATCTGAGAACCTGACATCTCTGTGGAGTCCAAAAGAGAAAGCTGAGGCATACGACCAACAAGAAATTAGATGATTAGCCAGGGCTGGCAGTGCCAGCCATGACTACATATTGGATTTCCAATAGTAATGCCAATGTTTAGTGAGACTGAGACTGCCATACTATTTAAAGTGAAATAAACAGAGCTGGTGCTTTCAAATTCGATCAAATTAGGGTGAACAGAGAGTATTTGGCATTTTCATTATAGCAGATGGCAGTAAATTCCTCTCCATCCTGCCCAGAGTCTCAAATCTTAGAACACATGTAACACCGTATCCAGAATGCATTTCATAGGTCACCAATGACTGCAAATATGTTTCACTGGAGATGATGTCCAATTCACTAGGCTGCAGAGCAGCTGTGCTGCAGTTAAAAAAACAAACAAACGTGCAGATTTAGCATTCCCTTTGTACAAACAGACTCCTTCCTCCTCACATTGGGAAGAGCCTTGGACTTGGTGAGTACTGTAGAGAAAGTATTTCCACTTCAATCTGTCTGCAGTGGTCAGTGTGAAAGTAGAATGCATTATATTGTAGAAGTAGAATGAATTAAAGAAATGCTGTATGTTCCTTTAAGCAGGAATAAGGAATGTTGAGATAAAGTTGTCAGGAAGAGGAACATTAAGGTATTAAACAATATGTCCACTTAAACTGATGGTGGGACATTAACAGGAAATTGGTGAGAGTTAATAAGGACATGAGATGTGTGTCTAGCCCCAGGTAAACTTACCTTTGTAATCTTATTAATTTAGCGCCCTTTTATCTGTATAAATATGGTGGTTTGAACCTTGTCTGGGGCTCACATTTTCTGGGTGTATTAGCAGAGCACTTTTGCTACTAAACAGAATGGTCTGACAAATTGTAAGTCCTGAGTCTGACTTTGACGTCAGTGAATTCTGAATACATATGAGAGATGTTTTTATTCCCTAAGCACTATTACATTTGACACTGGGTTGTTTCTGGTCTCATTTATACCAGTGTAAAACCAGAGTAACTTCATATGTTTCATGTTAGAGTAACTCCAGTTTTACACCTGTATAAGTGGGAACAGAGTTTTCCCTCTCTTTTCAGATGTTCATAGACAGTTATCAAACCATCTTTTCACTGAGCTATTCATATTTATTTAATTTAACTTTACCTTTGAGCCAGTCCCTGCCCTGTCAACTCACCCCCTACTTCCCCTTCCCACAGAGAAGGAGTATGACAACTCTCTTCCCATTATGGGATGCCTCTTTGTCCCTTCCCCATGCGGTCTTCAGTAGTACAGCCCTTAAAGGCACAGTTCCCAAAACCTCACCCCAGACTCACAGGGGAGATTGTCTCCCCCACTGTTCACTTCTCAAGCTCATACAGGAGAAGACTGTGTTGGTGGCTCCTCCTGCTTGTTGCCCTCCCACTTGTCAATCAGTAAGGACAAGATGGCCTCATCAATCCAGCTCCCACCTCTGGCTGTCAGAAGACAGAAGGAGTTTGGGGTGCCATATACATGTTTTAAAACGGCATATAACAAGTCAAGTATTGCCATAAAAAGAGGAGTAAATTCACACACAAGGATACTTTCAACCATAGCCAGGGGAGACACTGGATGTCAAGATTCTCCCCTTTTCAACTTTCCCTGGACCTCTGAAGGGAGGAGTAAGAGGATCCCATGCAACTCCTTTCATAGAAGGAGGGGATATTTGGGTGCCCAAACTAGCATTTTGATATATTGCAGTAAAATTTTATTTAGACATTTTTAAAGTTATTCATGTACATAAATGTGTCCAAGATCAGGCCTTAGAGCCAATATATTTGGTCTGGATCCAGATTTTCTGGATGTTTGCATCTGGAGCATCAGTTCAGGACCATTTCTAACAGTAAAGACTTTTTTGCCACCATGTTGTACCATATCACTTTCTATCCAGTATGACACCTCACACTTTATTATAGGGTTACCATATTTTGAGTGTCCAAAAAGAGGATACTCCACGGGGCCCCGCCCCCAGCCCCGCCCACGCCCCAACTCCACCCCTTCCCCAAAGTCCCCGCCCCAACTCCGCCCCCTCCCCTGCTTCCCACGAACATTTGATTCGTGGGAAGCCTGAAGCAGGTAAGGGCGGGGGGGAGGAGGCGCGGCCCAGTCTGGCCCCCCCGGCATCTCCAGCCTGGATCGGCTCGGGCCCTGGGGTGCCGGCCCCGGGCCAGCCCCTGGCCCAGCCCAGCACCGCCGGCCCGGGCCCCAGCCCCCGGCCCAGCACCGCCGGCCCCGCATGTCCCGATTTTCCCGGACATGTCTGGCTTTTGGGGATTTCCCCCCGGACGGGGATTTGAAGCCCAAAAAGCCAGACATGTCCGGGAAAATCCGGACGTATGGTAACCCTACTTTATTACCACTTTCCAGACAGCTCCATTGTATTAGATGCCTGGAGTTTACCATTATTAGCTCCATTACATTGGTAAATCATTTAAAACCTGCCCTATCAAAGGGAGAACATATCCAGCAGGGATCAACAGAACAAAAGACATAGGCCTCAGCTTCACTAGAATTTCAGCTACTGGTAACCTGCATCAATAGAAACCCTCAGGGAAGTGGGGGCGGGGGTGGGGGGGCAACACTCATTCTTGGAGCACCTCCCGATGGCCTGGCATAATCTCACCAAGACCCTCAACTCCAGTGCCTGCTACTAGCTGGCTGCCTCTGGCTTCATGTCTTCTGTGGCTCAGCCCTCTAGCCAAGACACAAAGTTTAAACCACTTCTGGGGTATTGTAAACAAGTCAAAATAAACTTGATTATTTATTCTGACCCCTTAGGCTACTGAAATCTTCTCCTTCTACTTGCAAAACCCTATCCTGGGGATTCCCTTGCAGAGCCTACACTGCCCCTGGAGTGTTCTGTCCCCCTTAATATCTGCCTGTTACCCTAACCATGGGCTTCTCTTGGCCAGAGAGACCTGTCACCACTCCAGTCTCTCCCTCAATTGAGCTCCTTAAGTCTACTTATTATGGCTTAGTTCCGCCCCCCTGGCCAGGAGCCAATGAGCAACTCAGCTACCCAGGAGCAGAGTATGACTAATTAGGCATGCAGGTGATGGGGTTAGACACAATTTCCAACAGTGTAGCTCTCCTTAGTTTCAAACTGGAGTAAACTGTGCTGGTTTAAATCACACTGCACCATTGTAAATCATGTTTATGGTAGGTATCTGCATAAGTGCAGCTATCCCAGTATCCAATATAGATGAAACCATAGCTTTGCTCCGCCTGCCTCATTAGGTTGATTTGGCTTTAAATATCTCCCCTGACAATGACTGGTAAATAACCCTTAGTGTGAATTCACTCATATCTTTATGGCATTGCTTGGCTTGCTACATGTCATTTTAAAATTGCTTATGCTCCAAACTGTTCTTGCAACAACTGGCCATTTACTCATGGAGGGAATATGGTCCATCCTTGCATTGTCTATTTGTTTACAGATACATTTTACATACTACAGATTTACATTCAAAAATAAATATTTCACTGTAAAAATGATCACCAGCACTTTATTGTGTCTAATGGATCATTTTTTGTATTTTACCTTTTGACCTGTAATTTTTATCACAGATTTTATATACTGATTACATACCACTCTGCCCCTCCACCCCCCGAGAAAATGATGTCTTTGTTTTATTCACAACTGCGGGTTAGATTAGTTTAATTTAAACCCTTCTGTGATGGTCACCCATTGCACCTGCCATGCTGCTGTGATTCTAGGCACATCTCGTTGAATTTCAGTGGAATGGCAGGACATTCAGTAACACAGCAGGTGCATTCTGCTTACACATACCTGGAGCACTAGACAGCAGTCAAGTCATTAATCTGCTTTCCTCAGATTGCATTGGCTGCATGCAGGCACCAGTTTGTGGGGGATAAAATATCAACAATTTTTTCCAGCAGTGGAATTTTCTAAATAAGCCAAATTGTTGGTTTCACTTGTGGCTCTAAAATAGCCACTTGGCCAGCCCCCTGGTGAAGGTTATGGGGTGAATGTAAGGGCTGTCATGCTGATCTCCATGTGATTTGCCTTTGACTCACCTTGGAATTATTTTTTAAGTTTAGGCTAAATTGATTAAATGTAAATTGGTTAAAATTAAGATTAAATTGTAGCCTTGTTTTACTGTAAACCCCCACATCCATTTTATGGACTCTTGTCGACATGTTTTAGATGTATCGAGGTTGTATAGAAGTTCGTTATACTTCCTGGCCAAAGCTAGATAAGTAAATGGTGGTGACAGTTTCAGAAGTTTGTCTTTCACCATACCTTGTACTCTCTCTGGCCTATAATATTCACATGAGTGGTTCAAAGAAGCTGTAAAAAGCGACAGAGAGTCCTGGGCACCTTATAGACTAACAGACGTATTGGAGCATAAGCTTTCACGGGTGAATACTCACTTCATCAGATGCATCTGATGAAGTGGGTATTCACCCGTGAAAGCTTATGGTCCAATACGTCAGTTAGTCTATAAGGTGCCACAGGACTCTTTGTTGCTTTTTACAGATCCAGACTAACACAGCTATCCCTCTGATACTTGACACCATGCAAGGCACTGCATTTAGCCGTATGGAGTAGAAATCCATCAACCTCACATGCATCTGACAAAGTGAGTATTCACCCATGAAAGCTTATGCTCCAATACGTCTGTTAGTCTATAAGGTGCCACAGGACTCTTTGTCGCTTTTTACAGATCCAGACTAACACAACTACCCCTCTGATACTCAAAGAAGCTGGAATCTGGCTGCATTTGCCAAGCTAAGAAGTCCTCTGGCAAACGCTATTCTCAGCTGGCTCCTGTGCCAATCATCTCCCCACCCAATGAGAAGGAAATGATGGGGTGAAGTTGAGTACCGCTGTACTAACTCCCAGGTGGTATATGGTCTTTTAGGGAATCATAGCCAGCTCTCATAAGTCATGGCAGGGTAGCTTGAAAATCAGGGCGCCATAATCCACTCCCTGATTTCTTCCTTTCTTCCACACCAAGCAGATCTTGATGCAGGAAAGAATAGGTCCCTATTTCTTGATATGCCTCTTGAAAAGTAAATGTTCATTACAGAAGTGAGGAGTCGTAATGGTGCAGTATGACTGGTAGCCTTCTGTCGTTCTCTCTACCTAACTGTTTCTTGTTTTTATGGGCTGGCTAAACCAATTCAGTTTCTGTGCATCACATCCAAATCTTTGTCACGAATCAAAAGGGCTCCCTCCAATCAGTGAGCCTGTGAAAATAACAGGATTGTAGTCCATTCATTTAAATGATGGACTGCTGATGAGTGTACTAGGTACAGGAGTACATACCACCTGTATAGCTCAGTGAGCAAGGCCTATGCTGGAAGAGCACACTTGCTCCACTGCTTCAAGTTATTATTATACCCTAACATTTCATTGCCTTGGAACATTAATTACTCCTAGGGGAATTCTGCGCCACTGAGCAATGCAGAATTTTGCATAAATTAACGTTCTTGCAGAATTTCCTTTCCCCCACAGAAATGGGCTGCAGTGCTGCTAGCCACCACTAGGGGCCACAGGACTCAGCAGAGCCTAGGTTGCACATAGAAAAGACTGCGGGATGGGAGGGAGAGGGACCTAGAAGGTCCTGGCAGCTGCAGTTCCCAGCATGCCCTGAGGGAAGGAGGGGGCAGTGCGCAGGAAACTCTGTGCAAGCCTGGGACATCAAGCTGTTCCTCCCTTTGGATCCCTGGACTCTGGGGAGGGTGCCTGGGCTGGGGGGGACCTGCAGCTGAGCTCTGGGGAGGCAGGGTGTGGGTATCTGGGCTGGGGGGGGGCAGGGTGGGCCTGTGGTGAGGAGGGGGGTCAAGTGTATTGGCTGGGGGGGCCCTGCAGGTAGGCTCTGGGGGGGAGGGGTTGTCGGTGTCTGCCCCTTCCTCCTCCCGGCTGGGCTCTGGATGAGGGTAGAAAAAAACAGGAATTGGGTTGTCATAGGAATTTCTTTAACTCTCTACCCTCGGGTGAATTTATGTGTGTGTCTGTATTGTTACAGACATACTTGCTGACAGGTATTTTGAAATAAATTACCAAAATAATTGAAAATGGTGTGATTATGATGTTATTTTGACAAATAAAATTTGCAGAAATTTTAATTTTTTGGTGCAGAATTCCCCCAGGAGTAATTAATGGGATGACAGCAAGAGAGGGATGACCAGCACTGAAGGAATTAACAGGTCACTACTCCACCTGTTATCCATATGTTACCCATACAGTGTCCAAGAGGATCAGTAATTCATAATCTTGAAAATGCAGAGAAGAGACTATCTTTTTCCTATTGCCCATTTCAATCATTGTCATAAGCATAGATGGTAATTGTGCCAGTTTGAGTTCTTGTAAAGAGACAAGATTGGTGCATTGTTATTCCATTTTCTCGTTGCAAGCTTTGTCTGAAGGATGAGGAAGAATAGTAATGCTCGGTATAGTCTATGAAAGGCTATAAACTTTGGATAGGCTTATAAATAGGGTCCTTTCAACTTTGTAAATAGTCTGTATTTTGATTGGTTAGCCACCTGAGCCTTTCTTCACTGGTTGTTTTAGGCTAAAAATGGGCAGGAGGGGATGCGGGTGGGGGAGAAAGAATGGTATGGCCAATGAATCAAATTATAAAACATTGAGAAGGTCAAAGCAGTAGAGTTTACTGCCGTCATCATCTTTCAGAGAATATATGAGGCATAAAAATTCTGATCCTACACCATATTCTTGTGACAAAGATTATAATGAGAACAAGATATGGCACAAAATGAATCTTTTCTAATGACACTGATGATAATGAGAACAAGAACAAGGTGCAAACATAACCCCTTTGGGTAATAATATTAAAATAAGTATTTTACGGTTCTATTCAGAGAAGGGGGCAGAGGCATCACATGAGAGATAGCAGTGTGATCAGGCTCATTATTGATTTCATTCTGGGAAGATAATCACACAATAAAATGTCTATTGCTAATCACTGTTGCTAGATGTTAAATGGATTTGTAACCTAGGCTGTAATTTGTCCCATCATGGTGGTAAAACTTCTATTGACAGATGGTTAAGGCTTCTGTATAGAATCCAAGAAAAGCAGAGTCTAAAGTTCACCTGTGAATCCACAATACTGAGGGGTTCCCACTTGCTATCGCTTCAGAGTCACTGATTACGGCATGCAAGCTGCTGGGTTTATAGCTTGTGTCCATCAGCTCCTGCTTCAATGCTGTAATAATCGTCAGGGGGTACAGGGTCAGAATTCAGAGATCTCTAGGAGCCCTGTGTCTCAGGGTATGTCTACACTATGAAATTAGGTCCAATTTATAGAAGCCGTTTTTATAGAAATCGGTTTTATACAGTCGATTGTGTGTGTCCCCACATAAAATGCTCTAAGTGCATTAAGTCGGCGGACCGCGTCCACAGTACCGAGGCTAGCGTCGACTTCCGGAGCATTGCACTGTGGGTAGCTATCCCACAGTTCCCGCAGTCTCCGCCGCCCATTGGAATTCTGGGTTGAGATCCCAATGCCTGATGATGCAAAAGCAGTGTTGTGGGGGGTTCTGAGTACATGTCGTCAAGCCCCTCCTCCTCCGTCAGAGCAACGGCAGACAATCGATTTGCGCCTTTTTACCTGGGTTACCTGTGCAGACAACATAACACGACAAGCATGGAGCCCGCTCAGCTCAGCTCCACCATATGTCATCTGGGTGCTGGCAGATGTGGTACTGCATTGCTACACAGTAGCAGCTAATTGCCTTTTGGCAGTAGATGGTGCAGTATGACTGGTAGCCTTCATCGGCTATCTGGGTGCTGGCAGACGAGGGGCTGCATTGCTATACAGCAGCAGCTCCTTGCCTTTTGGCAGTGGATGGTGTATTACGACTGGTATCCGTCATCGTACTCCTCAGTGAGTTCAATTAAAGGCACCTGGGCAGACATGTTTTGTCTCCTGGAGACTCCGTCCTGCCGGCAGTCCTATTGAACCATCTTGACGATGATGGCTAGCAATCGTAGTACAGCATCTTCTGACAAGCACCCAGAAGATGCCGATGGCTATCAGTCATGCTGCACCGTCTGCTGCCAGCCTAAGATGTAAAAAATAGATGGACCAGATTTGTTCTGTATTCATTTGCTTCCCCCTCCCTCCGTGAAATCAACGGCCTGCTAAACCCAGGGTTTTCAGTTCAATCTTTGGGGGGCCATTCTGTGTGACAGTTGTTTGTGTTTCTCCCTGATACACAACCACCTTTGTTGATTTTAATTCCCTGTAAGCCATGTTATCACTCGCCCCTCCCTCCCTCCGTCAGACAATAGTTTTGCGCCTTTTTTTCAGTTTTATTTTGACTTCATCATCATCTTCCTCGTACCCCGAACCCGCTTCCCTGTTGCGTGATTCTCCATTGATGGAGTCAAAGCACAGGGTTGGGGTAGTGGTGGCTGCACCCCCTAGCATGGCATGCAGTTCTGCGTAGAAGCGGCATGTTTGCAGCTCTGCCCCGGACCTTCCGTTTGCCTCTCTGGCTTTGTGGTAGGCTTGCCTTAGCTCCTTAATTTTCACGCAGCACTGCTATGCATCCCTGTTATGGCCTCTGTCCTTCATGGCCTTTGAGACTTTTTATAATATTTTGCCATTTCGTTTACTGCTACGGAGTTCAGCTAGCACTGATTCGTCTCCCCATATGGCGAGCAGATCCCATACCTCCCGTTCTGTCCATGTTCGAGCTCTTTTGCGATCCTGGGACTCCATCATGGTTACCTGTGCTGATGAGCTCTGCGTGGTCACCTGTGTTCTCCATGCTGGGCAAACAGGAAATGAAATTCAAAAGTTCGCGGGGCTTTTCCTGTCTACCTGGTCAGTGCATCTGAGTTGAGAGTCCTGTCCAGAGCGGTCACAATGAAGCACTGTGGGATCGCTCCCGGAGGCCAATAACGTCGAATTCCATCCACATGACCCCAAATCCGACCCGTAAAGGCTGATTTCAGTGCTAATCCCCTCGTCGGAGGTGGGGTAAAGAAACCGGTTTAAAGGGCCCTTTAAGTTGAAAAAAAGAGCTTCGTCGTGTGGACGTGTCCAGGCTTAATTTGATTTAACGTTGCTAAATTTGATCTAAACTCGTAGTGTAGACCAGGCCTCAGAGAATCACAGAAATCAGAGATAGAAGAAAATGTTTTCATGTAGTAGAATCATCAGGAACCTGTGCACCATTATTCCCTGCAACAGAACCAACTCTGCATAAGGAATGACAAGGAGGGCTTCTTTGTGAACCCATTTTCCAGAGGTCTGTGAAGGATGGGCTTGTGTTTAGTACGCAAATCAAGGACTGAGTTGAAATTAAACTGCCTAGCCCTGGCAGAAGCAGCAGAAATTGCAAAGGGCTCCCAAAATTCAAATCAAGTTGTGTTTTGCATCAGCAGCAACTAATAAAATTGAACCTGGGACCTACTGGACCTCAAAGCATCTCTACTGTCTGAGCTAAAAGACACAGCTCTATTAACTGTGCCTATAGTAGGTTCATCAGCCTCTTTGTGTGGCCCAGCTATCACTAAATTGAATCAGTGTGACATTAGGTGGGCATGGGTTACATAAAAATATTGACACTTACGTGCCTTGCAGGTATAGTGTGGAGCTCAATGAGATATTGTTTGTAGCGTTTTGAAGAGGAAAAGTGCTACATATTGTGATTGTCTTTACAATGGCAACATTTACGTACAATTGTGGTATCTGAGATACCACAGTTATTTTCTAATATATGGCAAAGCTGTACTATCTCAGACACCACTGTAGGCAAATACTGACTATTTGACGGCAACCAGTAAATAGTCTGTGCTAAATGTTATCATCAGTGTTGATTTTCTTTCTGTGCCTGCATTATTGGAATTGTGTCCCATCTTTTCCTAGACACTCAGGAACTCATGTCACACTTTGAGTGAGAGGAACATGTGGCTGCTGAACAACTCTTGTGGCCAACGAGTTTCAGGTTAGTACTACCAAGATGTGCTTGAAATCCCAGATAACAAGGTGAATGAGTCTTGTCCATAAACGTTGCCAAAGGTACAGACAACCATTGTTTGCATGTTTGCTTTTGGCCAGAAGAAAGATCTGCAGCCACCCCAGTTTACTGATGTATTCAATGTGCGAGAATGCACACAGTTAATTTGCTTGTCACATGGACCTATACAGAGTCTTACACAGGTATATACCCTAAAGCACAGTTACTAGGAATATGTGAATATCCAGGAACTGGGTTCTGCCTAACTCTGACACTTACATGGCCTCCATTACTGTAGTATCTGAGCATTCACAATATTATATATCCCCTCCCCCATGCAAAGAAAAACTGCTGTGAGGTAGAGAAGTGCCTTTGTCTCCATTTTACAGCTGGGGACCTGAAGCACAGAGAGACTAAATGACTCATCCAAGGTCACACAAGAAGTCTGGGGCAATACACAATATGAAGCCTAAATCTCCCAAGTTTCAGCCTGGCACCATAAGTACTGCATCAATTTATTGAGAGGCATGGACACACTGAACCAAATTCTTCTTTACTTAACCAGCACTGACTCATTGACATCAGTTGGTTGATTCATAACAGTAAGGGCAAAATTTGGCCAATTGGCTTTATTCACTGACCATCTACAGAAATTTTAATGTCTAGCCTTCCATAGTATTCCATACAAAAAACTATACTCAGAGAACATTCAAATGACATGGTTGTTTAGCCCTTTGGGGCAGGGACAATCTTTTGGTTATGTGTTTATACAGCATTTCGCACAATGAGGCCTCTAACCATTACCTCAGTACAAATAATAATGATAACATATAAGCATTCAAGAGTGAGGAAAGGCTACACACGTTGGGGATGATGGACACAACTAAGTTCTATCTCATCTACTGTGTTTATTGTTGTCGTATCTAAGTACTGCATGTGGATTAAAAACACACTAGGCCTGATTCTCTGGACTACTTTGCTCCCTTTACACCACTCTGGAGGTGCAAATGGAGTGAAAGCAGCTGGATCTCCTCTCCTGGGGATTTCCCAGCATGTCCTAGTGGGCATAGAGTCACAATATAGGCTGGAAGACATTGGGAAGGGGGCATGGCCAGACCATACTTTGCTCCAGCAATCCCAAAATAGTAGACTTGTTTTGAGGATCTTTTCTAGATGACATACATTAGAGCATCTTGAGGGTTATTCTAATCTATGCTGGGACTCTTATAATTGGTCAGAGAATCAGAAAGCTGTAACTAGCTCCCTGACTCCTCTTCCCTTTCTTGGGTGCCAGGCCTTTCATCTGAGCATAAGAAAAAGTCTTGGCCCTGCTCTGGTGTTTGAGCTAATTGTCCAGAATAGGGGGTAATAGATATGCTAGGGATACTCTGAATGCATCCAAGCAAAAAGTTCTGAGCAAATGAGAATTACAGTCTCCTGTGGGTATATAACACACATTTATTGAAATGTGATTTGTAGTCAGGGAACTTGGGTATTTTTAAGGCAAGTTTATTGCTGGAGGTAATAGAAATGGCATAAATCTGTTGCTTGCTGATGCTCCGAGACAGTAAGACCATAAGCAATTGTTACTGAGAGCGTTTCACTAATCATATGAAATCTAGGTCTTAAACAAATGCCATAAAACCAGGGGAGGATGTAGCCTCCCAATTCAATGGGTGCACTATACTAAACTGCCATGGGGGCAGCGACCACCTGCAGCAGCACTCTCCACCCCGGCACCACAACCCTAATCCCAGCCTGGTGTGGAGAGGAGGCGCCGGAGGAAGCAGGAGTTGGAGAGTGAGCCCACCCTGCACTCATCCTGCAATGATGGCTCCTGTCCCACGGCGCTGGGCCCAGCTCCTCACTCTGGGCATTGTAACCGGTGCACGGGGTCACAGCATCACCCAGGTTTGGCGTGGCCACCCTCTGTCATGACAACATCCAGTGGGAAGCTGGGCCCAGTGCCACGGGACAGGAGCCTCCACTGCGGGATGAGAACAGTGCAGACTCACTTTCTAGGCCCACCTTTCCCCTCATGTCCTCCTCTCCACACCAGGCTGGGAGAAGCGCACATTTGCCAGTTTTACACCTGCAGTTTCATGATTTCTATGGGCGCAACTGAACCCATGAACCCATACTGGACTCGCCCTGGCATAAAACTCAAGTTTCACACAGATTCTAGAGCTTCTTTTGCTTATTTCTACATTCACCAGTCTCCCTTTCATGCCATTAGTAAGACTTATAAATAGGGCCCTACCAAATTCACAGTATTGTAATTATAGGGGTCCTGACCCAAAAAGGAATGGGGGGAGTTACAAGGTTATTGTAGGGGGGTTGCAGAACTGCTACCCTTACTTCTGTGCTGCCTTCAGAGCTGGGCAACTGGAGAGCAGCAGCTTCTGGCCAGGAGCCCAGCTCTGAAGGCAGAGCCGCTGCCAGCAGCAGTGCAGAAGGAAGGATGGCATGGTATGATATTGCCACCCTTACTTCTGTACTGCTGCCTATAGAGATGGGCGCCCTGCCAACAGCCACCGCTCTCTGGCTGCCCAGCTCTGAAGGCAGCACAGAAGAAAGGGTGGCAATACCGTGACCCCCCGAAAATAACCTTGCAACCCCCCTGCAACTCCCTTTTGGGTCAGGACCCCCAATTTGAGAAACGCTGGTCTCCTATCTGTACAGTATAGGGTAAAAGCACACAAGACCAGATTTCACAGGGGGAGACCACATTTCACGGTCCCCGATGCATTTTTCATGGCAGTGAATTTGCTAGGGCCCTACTCATAAACGCTTCAAAAGTGGGCATAAGTGAAGTGTTTGCCCATTACTGCCATAGAAAAGAGGTTTGGGCAGATTGCGATACCCTCTGCAAATATTCTTTTGAGGTTAGCCCCAGAGTAATTAAAGATATCTGTTCCAGGAAAGGGAAACTATCTTAGACGAAGGAAGCCTGCAATTTGGAACAGCAAGTTTGTTTTTTATCCCCATTGGCAATGAGAAAAAGCAGTAATTGCTCTGAACACTTGCAGACCATTGCTAGTGTCCCCCATGTTATAAGAGAGATAAGTAAACATTAATTTCTGGTGGCCCGTAGTCATCATACATACTGACCCATATTGTCTCACTGTTTCCTTGTACTCCCTTGTCTGTGTGAATCCATCTGTTGTGTCTTGTTTTAGACTTAAATAGTAAGCTCTCTGGGGCAGGGACCAGCTTTTTGTTCTGTGTTTGTACAGCACCCCAGAAGGTAAAACACAATGATTAAATTATTGGATCTGCAGCCTACATTTTCTTTTGATTCATTAGAAAAATTAAAACCTTTAGATGGAGGGCGGGCAAAAGGGGACGAGATACAATAGCTCTGCTTTTATTTTTGTGGCAGCCATCTTCCTGCTTTTCTTTCATCTGTGGCAGCCTCCATGCTGGCGTGTCTGCTCAGAATGACCTTGTACCTTCTCCTGTAGCATTTTGTATACACAGAACACCCTGCCAGAATCCATCTTCAAGGCCACTACTCTGTCCTTCAAATTTCCATCTCAAAATCACCCTTGATACCCATGGTTGACTGCCTAATGATCATGACTAAGCAGGTGGCTTCTGACAGATCCATTAAAATCTCCTGTTCACTTATTTGTAAATTTAAAAAAACAGAAGGCTGTAAATTATGCTCACAGTTAATCTATGCAGCCCTGTGTTCCTGGTGTTCTTATTACCGTCCCCTTGTCATTCCCTTCTCCCCACCCTCTCTCCTTCTGTTCTTCAGCCACTTGTCAGATCTTATCTTAAGCTCTATGGGCCAGGGACCATATTTTATATATATGTATATATATTTGTACATGCCCAGAACAACAGGACCCTGATCAAGACCTCTGGGTGCTACTATAATAAACATAATATATAATAATAACTAGAGGTGGTTGGAAAATGGTCATGCTATTGTGCAAAAAATAATCATAATTTTTGTACTTAGGTTCTGAAAACGAAGGAGTTTTCATGTATTCAACATAGTCCCTGAATTTTTTTTAATGAAAATTTTCAATTTTAAAACTGTTCAGGTCTACTGTTTTGGGGTGGAGGGGAGTTATTTTCCCCTCCATTACTTTCTCTTTGTTCTTCCCCATTTTTTTTCTCCTCTTCTTTTTTCTCTTTTTCCACTTTGTCACTACGAAGAGCTGTGGGCGAGGAGGGGAGAAGGAAGGGAAATTGGAATCCCAACATTTTTTTTGTTTCAGGTTTTGTCTAAAGAAATGGAAAATACTGAAAAATGCAAACATTTTTATTTTCAAAAACAATGAAAAACATCTACTCAGTGCTGGATTAACTCTCCTGTTGGTCTGGGGCTATTAGATTGTGTGGGGCCCCTGGAGGTTTGGAGTGGGCTCAGGGCTGGGGCTGGGGACTGGGGTGTGGGAGGGGGTACAGCTCCAGCTGGGGGGTGCACTCTGTGGTGGGGACAGGGATGGGACAGGGGGTTGGGGTGCAGGTGTAGGTGCCGGGTCTGGAAGGGAGTTTGGGTGCAGGAGGGGGCTCCAGGCTGGAGTATGGGGTTGGAGTGCAGGGAGGTGTGTGGGGTGCAGGCTCCAGTCAGGAGGCGCTTATCTCAGGCGGCTCCTGGTTGGCAGTGCAGCAGGGCTAAGGCAGGATCCCTGCCTGCCCAGGCTATGCACTGCTCTGCTCCCCGAAGTGACTGGCATCTCCAGCCCCTGGGCAGAGGGGCCAGGCCATGTTGCATGGTGCACGCTGCCTGTGCCCGCAGGCGCCGCCCACGCAGCTCCCATTGGCCACAGTGTGCAGAGATTCGCTGAACGCTCCTTGCCTAGGGGCTGCAGGGGCACATCAGCGAGGCGGCGCTCGCAGCTCCAGCCCCAGGTGGGGTGCCGAGGCTCAGGGACTGGTGTCCAGCCTGCAGTGCAGAGACTTGCTGTGGGCTGGATGAAGAGAAGCAGTGGGCCGCATCTAGCCCGCGGGCCTGCGGGGCCCCACTGAGCCCAAGGCCCCAGGCTGCAGCCCCTAAAGCCCCTGCATTAATCCAGCCTGTGCATCTACTACTGCACTTGCCCTCCCTTACACACTCACACAGGGCCGGTTTTAGGAAGTGCGGGGCCCAATTCGAACATTTTTGGCGGGGTCCCAAAAAAAAACATGTAAAAAAAAGCCTTTCATTTCTTCCATGTATTATTTACTTTCCATAACTATATAAAGAATAAAATTATATTAGGGTTACCATATCTCATAAATAAAAAAAGAGGACCCTCCACGGGCCATGGCCCCGCCCCTTTCCCCACCCCTAGCCCTGCCCCAACTCCGCCCCTTCCCCCACCCTAACTCCGCCCCCTCCTCCCTCCCACTCCCAGCCAGGGGAAAAGGTCTGCCCCAGTGCTACCAGCATCACGGTTTCCCGGGCAGCCCCCAGACCCTGTGCCCCCAGCCGGCGCTTCCCCAGCGCAGCTGGTGCCCGGGAGGGGAAGCGCCCAGCCGGGGGCGCAGGGTCTGGAGGCTGCCCAGCAAACCGTGAAGCCGGTAGCGCTCGGGCTTTGGGCAGCCCCTATGCCTCCGGACCCTGTGCCCCCAGCCGGGCACTTCCCCTCCGGGGCTCCGGCGGCTCTGCGTAACTTACACTGTATAAGTTACACAGAGCCGAAGAGGAACAGAGCCCCCACAGCTGGAGGCTCTGCTCCTCTTAGGCTCTGTTTAAGAGCCGGGCTGCCCCAGCGCTACCGGCTTCGGGCAGCCCCCGTGCCTCCGGACCCTGCGCCGCCGGAGCCTGGGAGGGGAAGTGCCTGGCTGGGGGCGCAGGGTCCGGAGGCAAGGGGGCTGCCCGAAGCCGGTAGCTCTCGGGCAGCCCGGTTCTTAAACAGAGCCTCCAGCGGCTGGGGCTCTGTGTAACTGACACTGTGTCAGTTACACACAGCCCCGGCGGCTGGAGGCTCCAGTCCCCGCGGCTCTATTTAAGAGCCGGGCTGCCCGAGCGCTACCGGCTTCGGGCAGCCCCGTTCCTCCAGACCCTGCGCCCCCAGCCGGGCACTTCCCCTCCCGGGCTCCGGCGGCGCAGGGTCTCCAGGCACGGGGCTGCCCGAAGCCGGTAGCGTTCAGGCAGCCGGGCTCTTAAACAGAGCCGCCATTTTCCCGGACATGTTCCGCTTTTTGGCAATTCCCCCCGGACGAGGGTTTGACTGCCGAAAAGCCGGACATGTCCGGGAAAAAGAGGACGTATGGTAACCCTAATTATATATTATGTACATTGCATCATATATGCTGTTGATCGGTTATTAATGAGCTCCGTTTCACATGTGTGGGTCCCTGCCACTCCCTGGGCATATGCTAGGGTGACCAGATGTCCCGATTTTATAGGGACAGTCCCGATTTTGGGGTCTTTTTCTTATATAGGCTCCTATTACCCCCCACCCCCTGTCCCGATTTTTCACACTTGCTGTCTGGTCACCCGGTGTGCACATGTGTGGATCCCAGCTGCTCCCTGCCCCCCTCATTGAAGCAGGTGCAGGGTTACTGCCCTGGGAACTGCAGGGCACCAGTGGACATGGGGCTGGCTGGAGGCAGGGAAGGGGCTGACTGGAGGTAGCGTCTGGCTGCAGGCAGGGCAAGGAGTGCGGGGCTGGCTGGAGACAGGGGTGTGTGTGGGGCTGGCTGGCTTCAGGCAGGGCCGCAGGGGGGTGCGGCATGGGTTGGCAGGGCTAGAGACAGAACCGATTGCAGGAGTGGGCTGATAAAGTTTGCGGATGATACGAAGGTGGGAGGCGTTGTAAATTCGGAGGAGGATAGGGATATCCTGCAGGGAGACTTGAACGAGCTTGTGAATTGGAGTATCAGGAATAGGATGAAATTTAATAGTAAAAAGTGTAAGGTGATGCATTTGGGGATGACTAATAAAAATTTTAGTTACAAGATGGGGACGCATTGGTTAGAAGTAACGGAAGAGGAGAAGGACCTAGGGGTCCTAGTAGACCGCAGGATGACTATGAGTCGACAATGCGACGTGGCGGTGAAAAAAGCCAATGCTGTCTTGGGATGCATTAGGCGAGGTATATCTAGTAGGGATAAGGAGGTCCTGCTTCCGTTGTACAAGGCGCTGGTGAGACCTCATTTGGAGTACTGTGTGCAGTTCTGGTCTCCCATGTTTAAAAAAGATGAACTCAAACTGGAACGGGTGCAGAGAAGGGCCACTAGGATGATCAGAGGAATGGAAAACCTGTCGTATGAAAAGAGACTAGAGGAGCTTGGGTTGTTTAGTCTGACAAAGCGAAGGCTGAGGGGGGATATGATTGCTATCTTTAAATATATTAGAGGGATTAATACGAGGGAGGGAGAAGAATTATTCCAGCTTAGTACTAATGTGGATACGAGAACGAATGGATATAAACTGGCCGTGGGGAGGTTCAGGCTTGAAATTAGACGAAGGTTTCTGACCGTCAGAGGGGTGAAATATTGGAACGGCCTTCCGAGGGAAACGGTGGGGGCGACGGACCTGTCTGGTTTTAAGATTAAGTTAGATAAATTTATGGAGGGAATGGTTTAATGGTAAAACATAGTAGTCAAGGAAAACCAAGAAATGGTAGGTAAATTGTATAATGGCTGACAGGGGTCAGGCTGGAGACTCTTGCCTATATGCTCGGGGTCTTACTGATCGCCATATTTGGGGTCGGGAAGGAATTTTCCTCCAGGGCAGATTGGCTGAGCCTCTGGAGGTTTTTCGCCTTCCTCCGCAGCATAGGGCAGGGATCTCTAGCAGGAGGGTTTCTGCCGATTGAAGTCACCTAAAACAGGATTGGGGACTTCAACAGCAGAGTCCAGGGAAGGGGTAGGGACGGTTTTATGGCCTGCAGCATGCAGGGGGTCAGACCAGATGATCATAATGGTCCCTTCTGACCTTAAAGTCTATGAGTCTATGAGTGCGGGACTGGCTGGCTTCAAGCAGGGGGGTGCGGCAGGGGTTGGCTGCAGGCAGGGGGGTGTGGGGCTGGCTGGAGACAGGGACTGGCTGCGGGCAGGGCAGGGGGTGCGGGGCTGGCTAGAGACGGGCTGGCTGCGGGCAGGGCAGGGGGTGTGGGGCTGGTGCGGGCAGGGATGTGTGTGGGGCTGGCTGGCTTCGGGCAGGGCCGCAGGGGGGTGCGGCAGGGGCTGGCTCGAGGCAGGGCAGGGGGTGCGGCAGGGGCTGGCTGTGGGCAAGGGTGCAGGGCTGGCTGCCGGCAGGGCGGGGGGCGGGGCTGGTGCGGGCAGGGCAGGGGGTGCAGGGCTGATGCAGGCAGGGCTGGCTGGAGACAGGGTCTGGCTGCGGGCAGGGCAGGGGGTGCGGGGCCGGTGCGGGCAGGGGGTGCAGCAGAGGCAGCTGGAGCCCCGGCCCTTTAAATAGCCCCCGGAGCCTCCGCTATACCAGGGCTTTGGGGGCTATTTAAAGGGCCTGGGGCTCCCCTGCTTCCACCGCCCCAGCCCTTTCAATAGCTGCAGGAGCCCTGGGGAAGCGGCGGGGCTCCAGCGGCTATTTAAAGGGCCGGGGCAGTAGAAGCAATGGGAGCCCCGGACTTTTTAATTAGCCCCCAGAGCCCCGCAGCCCTACCCCAGGGCTCCAGCAGTGGGGCTCTGGTGGCAATTTAAAGGGCCTGGGGCTCCAGCCCATGCTGGGAGCCCCAGGCCCTTTAAATTGCCCCCTGGGGAATCCGGGCCACCCCGGTATGGCGCACTGGCTCTTGCCGGTATGCTGTGCCGGGGCTTGGGCGCAGGGCCCTCTTAGGCGCAGGGCCCGATTCAGGGGAATTGGTTGAATTGGCCTAAAGCTGGCCCTGCACACACACACACACACCCCTCTCCCTGATTAATGCCTCCCTTCTGTGCACAGCATCAATGCCAATACAGAGCCAGGATTTTACATAATCATTGTTAGCACATACACTTCATGACATTGTCCTGCCTCAGAAATTCTCACAACTACACAAAGGCCCATGTTTCCTCCAACAAGCAAACCCAATCTTTTCTTTTTCAGTTCCTTAGAAGTAACAAAGAGGCCCTTATCTTCAATTCCAACTTGGCAAGTTCCAGAGCGAGACAGAAATCCTTATCTAAAAGCATACTTGTGTTTTGGTTGTAATACTTTTATTGTTATGAATTTGTTATATTGCGGGTCGTGCCTAGAGAACCCAGTCAGGGGTTGGGGCTCCATTGTGCTAGGCACTGTACACACATATAACAAAGAGCTTGTTTCCTTTTAAACCTTTCTAATGTTGACTGGATGCTCATGAAAGGGGACGAAGAGAGAGCAATGGAGAATGAAGTCTTCTGTTCATCTATAGACAAGGTACTGTACAAGCATCAGCAGTGTAAGATTTCCCCTTCTTGCTCCAACACTAAGTCTCAACAGGGCCGCCTCGGGGGAGGGGGGGAAGTGGGGCAATTTGCCCCAGGCCCCGCAGGGGCCCCCACGAGAATATAGTATTCTATAGTATTGCAACGTTTTTTATGGAAGGGGCCCCCAAAATTGCTTTGCCCCAGGCCCCCTGAATCCTCTGGGCAACCTGAGTCTCAATCCTCAAAGTAGGGGCCTGTACTAGGTTTCTGGATCCCTGTATGAACTCAGATGTGCAGATCCCAAGGTAGACTTCCATAACGCATGCACCTAGGGGGATGACTGGATAGTTAAGTTAGAGGCATTGATATTAGGGCTGTTGATAAATCGCAGTTAACTCACGCGATTAACTCAAAAAAATTAATTGCAATTAAAAAATGAATCATGATTAATCGCAGTTTTAGCTGCACTGTTAAACAATAGAATACCAATTGAAATTTATTAAATATTTTTGGATTTTTTCTACATTTTCAAATATATTTATTTCAGTTACAACACAGAATATGAAGTGTGCACTGCTCACTTTATATTATTATTTTTGATGATCACTTTTACCATGCAAATATTTGTAATCAAAAGAAATAGTATTTTTCAATTCACCTCATACAAGTACCATAGTGCAATCTCTTTACCGTGAAAGCGCAACTTACAAAGGTAGATTTTTTTGTTACATAACTGCACTCAAACACAAAACAATGTAAAACTTTAGAGCCTACACGTCCACTTAGTCTCACTTTCAGGTGACATTGTGAACAAGAAGCGGGCCGCATTATCTCTTTTAAATGTAAACAAACTTGTTTGTCTGAGCGATTGGCTGAACAAGAAATAGGATTGAGTGCACTTGTAGGCTCTAAACTTTTATATTGTTTTATTTTTGAATGCAGTTATTCTTTGTACATAATTCTACATTTGTAAGTTCAACATTCATGATAAAGAGACTGCACTACAGTATTTGTATGAGGTGAATTGAAAAATGCTATTTCTTTTGTTTCTACAGTGCAAATATTTGTAATAAAAATCAATATAAAGTTAGCACTGTACACTTTGTATTCTGTTATAATTGAAATCAATATATTTGAAAATGTAGAAAACATCCAAAAATATTTAAATAAATGGTATTCTATTATTAACAGTGCAATTAATCACGTGATTAATTGCAATAATTTTTTTAATCGTGCGATTAATTGTGATTAATTTTTTAATCACTTGACAGCCCTAATTGATACCAAGGTTTTGTTTTCTCATGAAAAATGGAAGACACTTAATCCCCCACGTAATGTATGCCAGTGCCTGAAGCAGACACTACTATTTCTAGAATACAAATGTAAGTAGTGGAGTGTGCATATATATATGTGTGTGTGTGTGTGTGTGTTGAGTGAAATGCAGGCCCCAGTGTAGTCAATGGGAAAACTCCCATTGACACCAATTTACCATTGACTTCAATGGAGTCAGGATTTTATCCCCTGTGCATCTATTCACATGCATGTGTATCTCTCAGAATGCTTTAAAATGTAATTTTACATACTCTAAACTCTCTCGCCTCTTTTTTTCAGGGCATTCTGAGCCTTCCCTTCCCCGGCATTTCCCTTCAGAGTGCACCTCCTACTTACTCACTAATCACTTTGTAGACATTTGTTAAGTATCATTCTGCTGTCCTCCTGCTCTCTGTTAAAGAGAGTACCTGGGAACATCATCCCCATGACAAAGGACAGGCTTGGGTTCTCTTGGCTTCCGCCCCTGTTGCTGCCCTGTTCCCCACTCCATGTTATCAGGAGACTTTGGGAGCACAGACAGGCTAACAAAATAGACTTCTGGCCAAACTCTCTGCTATTTGAAATCAGTGGAACTAAAGCAATTTACATCAGAAGAGAATATGGCCCTGTTGGCCTTCAGGTCTCAAAAAGCCAAGACCCAACTGGCTGAAAGGATGGGGGACAATGACACCTCCTCCCACCTGCTACCGAAAAAGATCAGAGAAGTAGCTTTGTGAAGCTCTGTCTGTCTCTTGTGACCAGTTCTCCATGGCGTGGGGGGCAGAGTCACAGTTCTTCCTTTAGCGATCCCTACTCAGAATGATCAAGTGGTGAGTGCTCCTGCCTGCGATAGGATTTGCATAGCTTCCCTTCTGCATCAAACTCCTAACATGGGGACAATATTGTGGTGTGGTAAACAACAATGGATTCTGCAGAGAAATTAAAAACCCAATCATACCAGACAATTCTCTCCACTTGTCTTTATCACTTTCTCTTCATTTTCCAGTCCCTGAGATTTCTCTTGTTTACATTCTTCTTTTCTTAATCTTCTAGCCAATTTAGCTCCCAGTTATACTAAGTAGCTTTTAAGTGAAAAATGAAAACTTTGATCTGGCTCCAATTTACTGCTTTCAAAGACATGCAACATGATTTATTTATATTTACTGTATGCATGATATTTGGTTCTCATTACCTCCTTTAGGAAATGAAAGGGTTAAATAAATCAGACAGCCCCAGTGAATCTATTCTAGCCTACTGTGTTGCTGGGAATTTGGACCGGGGCCATGACATGTCTTTGAAGCTTTCAGTGCTTTTATATTTTGTTTTCTCTAATAGCCTAGTTAACACAAAGCACATTTCCTTCAGAGCCTCTAGTCAACTCCGCATTTCACTTGGCTTCTATTTGATTCCCAGACTGTTTCTAATTGATTTCCATTAATAAGGTGCAAGTGTGTTTTTTCAGATGTAAAAAGAAACAAGTGATATGAAACATAGAAAGTTTCTTTGGATTCCAGTCCAAATGTTTAATTCCTTTTAGCATATTCCCTATAGGGATTCCTGGGGGGATTGCACCATCATTTGGTCTGAAGTTTTTCTTCTGAGTCCGCATTTCTTCAATTAAAACTCTGGCAGCAAAGTGAACTTTGTTGCCTTTCACATAGCAGTCAGTTTACTTCGAAAACACTCAACAGTTATACTGTCAACTGAAATTATACCATATTTTGCATTCTAACTATGTTCTCCCCTTTCTGTAAATCTTTTTCCGAGCTTAGGCTGTGCTGTTTTTCTGATATTTGCAGTCACTGAATCTTAATTTTATTTCTGATTGTTCAGATTTTCTTGTAACTGCCCAGAGGGGAGAAATCATAAAGGAGACATGATTAAAAATGCAGAACCTCTACAGGATCCATCCAAACTATGAAAGACGATGCTGTAAAGAGACCCGTTTAAGTATTGTATCATATTACTGGCTAATTACAGATTTTTAAGCTCTACACTTTAAAAATTATCTGAGGCATAAATGCTCATGGCTTGATTCTTCAATGCCTTGCACCTTGAGTTGTCATTTCCCCGCGTTCTGACGTGGCAGCACATTGCATCCACGCTGCTCAAGTGTAAGTGAGGACATACGGGACATGGCACAGTTGAATCAGGCTCAGCTCGGGGAAATAAATTTTGATAACATTGTTTTTGTTTGGTTGGTTTTAGTTTCATGAAATCCTAATGCTACATTCGCTAGGGCTGGCTTCAGCAGGGTAAGGTTGTAAGAGTCCTTTGATAACCATGACAGGATTGTCCTTATCTTCATCTGTCCTACCGTGTTCCGCAAGCCTAGTTTACACAAGAATTGAAAAGTCTCAATTTATTCCCAGCAGTACAACAGTGTGTATTTGTATTTTAATGTTGCACCAATTCCCCATAGCCTCATGGTGCACTAATGAAATATCATGTGAAGATGCAAACATCACGGATTATAGATTAGTTTTGGGGGGGTTGGACAAATCCAGAGGCTGACCCTGAATACTGCACAGTGTCTCCAAATCTCACCAAGTCCTTCTCGGAGCCAGATCAATAAGGGCTTGATCCTACATGCATACCAATTGCCTTTAACACCCACTGACGCTAACAGGCATTGAAAGCACTGAGCAGCACATAGGAACTCCTCAGCACCTGCCAGCATCAGGCACTAAATGCAGATAGCTTAAGAGAGAGGCAATGCCACAAATCCTATTGAGGACTAATCTAAGCTTATCTCCAACATATTTTTTAGTTAATAGGAAGTGGGCTATTGATAAGAGGTGGCGTCTCTGTTTATTGAAGGGGTTCAGCTGGAGTGAACGAGCCAGGCTAGGAATCTAACACTGTGAGCTGTCCCCTTTCCATAGCAAGTCATGAGCTGGATGAGATACAGAGGATTTTTCGCACCTCCCCGCCCCCCGACACAATATGTTCCACCTGCCTTTTTGTTTATCCTGCAATGACCTTGTACCAACAATAGACACTCTCAGGATCATGGGGCTTGGTTATTGTAACTCCGACTCGGAAGGGCTTCAAGCCGTTCTTCTCTGTTCATGCAGCAGAATGTTTGCTTACTGGAGCAGACTGATTATGAGTTAGGACAGTTTGTTTTTAAAGCCCCCAATACAGTAGGGCCTGGCTATATTACGGACCCCCTACTCGAGCTCCCTCCTGGTTGGTATCTGTTCTCTGAAAAAAACACCTCCATTTTAGAGACCCGCCGTTACCCCTGAGGACAGCAGGTGACCACACCATTACTGCAGTAGCCCCTGCGGAGTAGAACACGCTCTTCTCTCAACATCCATTATATCCACCCATCCCTGCTTCTCAGCAACACCCGAAACCTTGTCTCCTGCTAATTTATTTGTGACCGTTGTCAGACCTCATGCACACAACCTTCCCTTTATTGTGTCCTAGGCCCTGACTTGGCAGGGTATTTAAGCACATGTCTAACTCTATTAACTTCAGTAGGAATACTCACATGCTTAACCCTAGTCACAAACCTAAACCCAGGGCCATGCTCTGTCTGTCATGGGGAGGGGGTTCAATTTACAGGGTGGTTTTTAAGATTCCATTAGTATTTTTGTGTTTTATAATGGTTTTATTGTTTTTGTTATGGATCACACTGCACTGTGGAGGATGTGGGTGTTTTATTAAAAAATTGATCAGACTATAGGAACAGGAGACCAACAAAATGTACAGAATTCATGGACAGAGAGAGCCAGTGATCTTTCTGCTCCAGGCCCCCACCTTATAATGCTGACTACGCTGCCAACAAATAGTGTCCGAGTATATTTCCCTATCCTCGTACACACTATCTTTTGCTCCGCTGCTGTTGGATACTCATATAACACTAGTGTCCAGGAACACTTTTTAACGTCTGTGTCTAGCTAGGCGATTACAACTATTTCTCTCAGATTTGGACCTGGCCTCCGTTGTCCAGGCTCTTGTCATATCGTGACAGGATGGCTGCAATAAGCTCTCCATGTGTCCTTGCTTTAGGCCAACCTAAGCTGATGCCGAATGCGGCAGCACACTTATTAGGTGATGCTTCGTGGTGGCTACACAGGACACCTGTACCTTATGATTTGCACCAGCTGTTTATTGGTTTCTGGATTGGATTTAAGGCATTGGCTTTTGGTGCTGAGTAGCTCTGAAGGGCTTGGGGCCCTGAGGGACCACCGCTCTCCTCATGCCACATTGCAAGCGGAGGAGACACTTGAGCTGGACCTTTCTTGATTTCAGAAAGAGGGGGCTGGTGATAGGGAATTCTCTGTGAGGGGCCCTCAGCTCTTGAACAGATTTCCCCTACAGTGCAGAAGCTCCTGGGGCTTTTGACCTTTAGGCCATGTTGTGGGCTGCCCTGGATGATCTGGTTGTGTTGTGCTTGTAGTGGGGCGGCTGCCCCACTCTTCCAGAACAGGAGTTAAAAGCAGACAAGCTAGGCTGATGGGGGAAGCAGTCACAGGTGTGGCCAGCTCAATCAGGGCCCAGCTGTCCCTGATAAGAGGGCTGCAGGGCCAGGAGCTGGAAATGTCTTTCTCTAGCTTTGCAGAGAGATGGACCTAGCTGCCTGAGGAGAAAAGTGTACCTTGGACAGAGCCGTGCTGGGGAAAAGAGCAAAGGGAGCTGGGGAGCTCCAGCCTGGTAAACCCCCAGGCTGCAGGCCATGGTGAAGGCCTACAAAGCTACAGAGGGGCTACAGAGGTGCAGCCCGGGCTTAGGCAGAGGCAGCTGGTCTGACCCCCGTGCCAATGATGAGTGGCCATTATGGACTGCAGTTTGCTCTAGTGAGAGGGGGCTAGATGACAACTGGCAGTAGCCACTGAGGCAAAGTGGGCATAGGGGAAGGGGATTCCCCTGGGAGGGGAGACCCTGAGCATGGGGGTACTGCTGGGGCAGAACCCTGAGGTAAAGGGCACCGGGGTCCGGGAGGGACACGGGGCCTGAGGTAGGTGAGCCACTGGCCAGCAGAGGGTGCTCTAAGGCTGAAAAGAGCTAATTCCCAGGATGACCAGCAGAAGGTGCCACACCGGTGAGTCTCGACCTTGCTACAGTGCTGGCAGTTTCATTTTATTTTTGTGTTTATCATGTATTGAATAGATTCCCCCCCCCCCCATTTTATCAAAGAGGTTCTGACCCTTTGAGTTTAATGTTCTAAGCACTGGACCAGGAGCCTCAAACCTCTCCGTTTTAACCAACGCACTCATCAAAGGTCTCTTCTGCAGCCACGAGCCAGTCAAAGCTCTGTGCTTCAGCTTCCCTTTCTGTGGAATCAAGATTAAAATATCTACCTCCCAGGGATGTCTTTAGAATTAATTAGTTAATGTGTGCAATAGGTTTTGGAAGATGAGTGAACTATAAGTGCTAAGCATTATTATTACTCTTATAGAAAAATCCTTTTAATTGATTAGGAATGAAATCTATACAAATTAGAATTCCATACAAATTACTATAAACTACCTATAAAATTTAATAGAGAATGTTATCCCTGCTATAGAAGCTAGGGGTTGGTTTAACAATTGTATAGAAAGGATATTAAATTGCAGGATTTTTCCATAAGAACATGTGACCAATAATTCCATATTTTAACAGCTCCCTGGAAGATGGAGAGGGAAGCTTTCCAAACAAACACCTAGTTTAAATCTTTGTTGAGTTAATTTTAAATCATGGCCACACATTTATGCTCCTTTCTTGTTGGCAGAGCAGCCCAGAGCTATAAAATACCTGCAAAATTCTGCATTTTTAATAAAGGACATTTTGTGAAAACAGCAGTGTAATAACTAGGCGATTTAAATATTCAGGAGAGGTAGGCAATAAACTAGAAGGTTGCTAAAATATCAGATTTGTATCTTTCACTTTGAGAATGTACAAGAGGATTACTACAGAGTACCCAAATGGACTTGAAATACCAGATCACAGATTAACAAGATGGAGTCACAGAGTCAGCATCAATGTTTATAGACAGACCTGTCAAACTTTGTTGCCCATTTCCCCAAACATAACTGACTTCTGTTCACCATGAATTACATCACAATGTACAAGGCTGAGGTCATGATTTTGGGGAGAATATGCAAAATTATGCCATATACACCCAAACTTAAAAAGTTGAGAGAGGGGGTAGACAGGAGGGAAGATGTTCTGTTGGTCTCCCTGGCTTCCAGCTGCAGAAGCCAGACCCAGAAGTTCTTTTCAACCTGACAATTGGTGCATGTTAGGTTACATCAGTTTATATTTCCAAGGCTATCTTCATAAAAGGGCAGAAATATGTCTTAAAATGAAATCTAAGACTCTCCTTTATGTTTCTGGTTCCCTTAAATGAGGGAAGGTCCATGGTCATAATCTTTGCTGTGGGTCTTTTAGGCCAGCTCTGAGGATTCCAATATTTTAGCAGGCCTGCATGGAATTCCTCAGGTACTGTACCATTGAGGGGCCTGCAAGTCCTCAGGTTAAGCTGCGAGACGATTTTATGCACATTTACTTTCTCATGGGATATTCACATACATATGTAAAAGTGTGTGGATAGGAGAGTATCCCATTATGTGCCTTCACCCAAATATAGTGTACCCACTGATTAAGTACACGGTGACATCATTCCAGGAATTTATCTGGATGTTGAAAATTTCACGTACAATATAATGCCAGAAAGACTGTGCTTTGGGATTTGCATCACTTATCTCAGAAATACTACCTAAAGGAAATGTTACCTTTATGGAATGACAACTAGAAAATGGCATTGCCCTAACAGTTAAATAAATATTTTAACAAACAAACCAACATACACACACTCACCCATTACGGCCCTAATACTTCTAGATGCTGATCACCTTCAACTTCCTTTGAAGTCAACAGAAGTCGGGGACAATAGTATATCCTGCTAATGAGTGTACCTTATGTTACGTTCCCCCTTTGTTTCTGATTCACAAAGTTTGTAGGTCTGTTCCAACCTCTCACTACCGAGTCTTTTTCTTTAGCTCAAAATGTAGAGACTCATGCTTCCACCAGAAAAGGTCCCCAGTTCAATCCCTGATGTAGGCTAAGGTGATGACCATCACATTTGCACCTCTCAGGATAAAATCCTATAGAAAGCATCCCCATTTTTTGAGCCACCGGCATCTTTATGAGAAGGGTACATGCAACATCTCTGGTGGCTTTACATTATAATCAAACTTCTTTCCACTTTGCTTTAGGGAATAAGCTGATCCCCAAATGAAGTCAGAAAAAATGTCCTTGCATGCTATAGTACACAAGAGTAGTCTACAAATTTAGTTGCTATGGGTGCTCTGTGTCATCCCCGAAGCATCTGACACTGGCAAGAGCTGGAACTATGAATGGAATACCAGACTAGTCTTTGACCATTAGTCTGTTCTGGAATGGCTGTACCAATGTTTCGCAATATATATACCCAAGAGAGCTCAGCTCAGGGAGGTGTTCAGAGAGGTATGCTCTCCTTACTACCTAATTATCAAATAGCACTGAGACATAAAGAGGTCTCCAGACTTGGGGTCAGTGATTCAACTAAAATTCTGAAGGGCTAAAAATAAACTCTCCATTCCTAAGCAATGTATCTATGCAATTTGTTTATATAGGAAGTATGATATATAGCAGGTCTGTTAAATAGTTAGAAATTACTCATCTCTGAAAGCTAACAAGCGAACTGAGATATTAGCTAGTATTTTCATGCAATGGGAGCTCTGTCTGGCAAACCACGTGATCATTTTTAAACCCTCAGTACAAAATTGTACCAATAACTCATCTGTTTAGTTCATTCACATTCTTAACCATGAATTAAAAAAATATGAGAATCTTTAATTGTCTGTATCATTCTTCTTAATGAGTATGTTCTGGAGTACCATAATGATGATATAGGTTTATGAAATACACATCCATCTTCCCTTAATAAGAGAGAAGGAGAAGATAACAGTAATATTGGTTAATTATTGCATGCCGTTTCATGGTGAAAAAATTGACTCACAGAGAATTACGACCTCTTTGTGAATGCACTGTGCAATACCTACAAGAGGTATATACCTCGAGGATGTAGAACTGAGCACATACCAGGGTTCAGTCCCATGCTAGCAGCCGAATATAAAAAATACCAACAAATGTTCCAGAGACCATTTTTTGGAAGGTGACAGAAATAGAAAGAATTGATTGAAGAAATAGATGTGATCCACACTAGTAAGAAAGCATGGCTGACCATTCGCGAGTTGAATAATGACGCAAAGAAAGTAGAGCAACACCACAACCTCACAGCCAGTCAGGTGGCACACCAATTTCTGCTCTATGGGAAAGCTCTGAACAAGCAGCTTAAAATGTGAATTAGACAATAAACTGATCTGGAAGAAAATCATTTCAGCATGCCATAGACATTAGATGAACTCAGTGCCAGAATATATCACTTGAAGAATGGCAAAGCAGCTGGACTCACTGATATAAGCACAGAGCAGATTAAGCATTTTGGTCCTGCAACCAAGTTAACCAAATTATGCCTTTTTAACAATTACTCATCAACCCTTAGAATACCTAAATTATGGTGATAAGCTCATGTAATAGCTCTATTGAAGCCTGGAAAGGATGCCTCTGACTCAAAGAACTTCAGCCCAGTATCACTTGTATGCCACCTTTTATAAATGCCTCATTTTCAATTGCCTCTCACCTCATATTGAACAGCATCTAAACAAGCTGGATTTAGAGCGGGCAAGTCCTATACTGGCCAAATATTAAATATCACCCAGCATATAGAAGATGGATTCGAGAGAGGGATGATAAAAGGTGCTGTGTTCGTAGATCTATCAGTGGCACACGATACAGTCAACCACCAAAACATGCTTGCCAAAGTCTATGATATGACACATGGCTACCACCTAGTGCAGCTCATCCGACCTCTTCTTGAGAACAGATGTTTTTACATAGAACTGTGCAAGAAACAGCCGCTGGAGATGACAAAGAAATGGTCTCCCATAGGGCCGTGTGTTACACCAACCCTCTTCAGCACATATACCAATGACCAATCAATACAGAGCAATATGAAGAGCTTTATTTACACCGATGATCTATGTATCACGTCACAGGAGAAGGACTTTGCCACTGTCAAGAATAGACAGACATATGCACTGAGCAACCTCTCAATTTATTACAATAAGAACCAGCCTCATGCCAACCCAACCAAGACACAGGTGATGGCCTTTCTCCTACACCATCAAGAAGCCAAGCAGAAACTAAACACCACCTGGGATGGATTCCCACTGTAATCATCTGAACCTTTTCTACCTGGGGGTGACACTGGACCAGACACTTTCCTTCAAAGCACATGTAGAGAAGATGAAAGGGAAAGTTAAAACCTGTAGCTACATCCTCCAAAAGTTGGTCACCTCCAAGTGGGGAGCCAATCCAGTTACTTTGCGAATGACTGCTATCACCTTGTGCTACTCCATAGCAGAGTATGCATATCCAGTATGGGAACAATCCATCCATGCTAAGTTATGGATAACTTTGCATTTACTCCTGCGATCCAACTGTATAGTAAGCTATCACCCTCTCAAGTCACTTATGTATACTGCTCTCAAACCATAAGCATCCAGTATGAAAGGGGTTTTGAAACACAGATAAGCTCAAACAGGAGCAGTCTGAAAATGGTACATCTGAAATGAGGTGAACATCTGAAAATGGTACATCACACTCTGATAAGCACTGAAATTGTTTCCCTTTCTCACCCAGTCTATGCCATGGTTTTGCAATGTTGGCAAACCCACAGATGAATCTTCTGTAATAGGAACAGAGCCCTATAAAACACTGCACAGCTGTGAGGGCCCAGGGCATTGACTATCTCTGTAAAGTCTCCATTTTCTTTTTGAAAGTGGAATTTCCCTCCTCACTAATTGTGTGCCACAGGTAAATTACCCCTTTCTGGAACAACTCACATTTCTGGGGGTTCCTATTCAAACTGGCCACTTTCAGCTTATCACAGACCATTTGCTCAAATGTTTTAACAGGTTAGCAGGATATCATCTAGGTATAACAGACAGGCTGAGAGGGGCATACCATGAAATTTCTTCTCCATTAGCCTCTCAAACCTGGCTGGTGCATTATACAAGCCAAAAGCCATCACTTCAAGTTGCTACAAGCCTTGTCCATCTGTGAAAGCAGTTTTTTCCCCGTGTCTTCTGGGATCCACTTCAATTTGCCATTTTTTAAGAACCAGCATGAAAAACCAGACTGAACCTGCTACAGCATCCAGAGTATCATCTATTTGTGGTAATTCATAAGAATCCTTTAAAGTGACTTCATTTAATTGTCTATAGTACACACCAAATTTGGTGCCGTCTTTTTTTTTTTTTAATCAGAATTATGGGTGAGGTCCAAGGACAGACTGAAGCCTCCATTATGCCTTTCTACTACATTTCCTTGATGGTCTGTAATGCCTCTTCACTCAGTTTCATCCAGTATCAGTCTTGTGGTGGACCAGTGCAGTACAACATATATTTTTGTTGGTTTGGAAAAACAACTCCTGATTCCGAATCCCTTAGACTGTTCTGTTGTTCCCCATTTAAATCTACAGTATGAAACTGGAACAAGTCCAATAGAAACTCTGGGAGTTCATCTTCTCCCCTGTTCCTTTGTAGTTTTCTTCTATACCAGTATTTACCAGATCCACCGGTTGACATTTCACAACCGCCATTCCCTTTTTTATTATTTGCTCCTTACCCAAAACTTTCAACAAATGAACAGGGATAACTTCTGGTTTCAGATCCACAAGAGCTTTAGCTGCTAAGATTCCCCCAAGACCCTGGGTCTCAAAACAAGTTTCAACCACTCCCCATCTTTCCCTAGCTGGAAAGCTACTACAGCTTGTAGTAATTATAATGATTTCTGACCCTAGAGGCAGGATAATTTATTCACTGCAAACCAATTGCCTACAAACCATTTGTCTCTCCTGGGCCATATATTTAATGGGAATTTCCACAGACTGAATTTGTAAGACACCTTTTCTAGCATTGATTACACAGTTATTAGCCATAATGAAATCCAAGCCAATTATTAGCTCATCCATTTCAGCCACCTAGACTTCTTGCTCAAATCCCAGAGGTCCAGTCTTCAAACCCAATTTTCCCAGGTTACTGACAGGTGCCCTTGCCCCAGTTGCTGTCTCCATTTGAGACCAATTAGGCAGTTCAGTTTTGGATCCTCTATTCCCTCTCCTTTTTAACGTGTCTGATCTAACAACTCATGCTTGAGCCTGTGTCAGCTATCCCTATACACATCACAGATCCTACTACACACTTGATAGCCAAACTCCCTTTATTGTTTAACTGCCCAGATCTAAATAAAAACTGTGGAGCTGATCCTTATACCTAAGTTTTGCCCCTTCAGCTTGCTCTCATCTGATTTCCCAAAATGGGAAAGAGGCTTTCACTACACGTCTGTGACAATCTTTCTTGGGCTGCCTTAAATTTATAACAATCCTCCTTTTTATGGCCAATTTTGTCATACTTGGCAGCGTTTAGCTGAACTGTTTCCTTTAATTGTTGCCTTATTCCAATTTCCCTTGTTTTACAAGCCAAATTTCTCATTTGTTCTAATTGTTCAATATGGTCACGAACCAAATTAGAATCCCCTCCGTCATCCATATTAGACACAGAGCCATACTTACAGGCTTACAAATTTCGTTGCTAGCATCTACTTCCTCTACTGGTGCACCACTGCAAAAAAAATTCAAGTTCAAAGATTCAAATTCTGTAGCAAACTGGGCCTAAAATACCACCACATCCAACTAGTAGCATTTGACTCCCATGTTTCACAGAAAAATAAAGCAAGAAAGCTGTGTTTCCAAACTAGAAAGGATTTTGTGGAATCCCTCGCCCCCTTATTAATTATTATTATTATTATTATTATTAAGTAGGCTGGGGGTGGAATCTTGGCCCCATTGAAGTGAATGGGAGTTTTGCTGTTGATTACAATGGGGCCATGATTTCACCCCTTACAGACACTATATTGAATGAGACTGTGGGGGTGGAATGTGACACGGTGAAAAGAGAGAGAACACATTTAAATCTTATTCCTAACACCTAGAGGAATCATCATTCTTCTGGCATGGCACTGGAAAACTTTTTGGTATGCAATATTTCTTGGGAGTCAAGAGAAAGCAGAGCATATGGGAATGATCATAAGGCAAGAGGACATTATTTCACAGAATTTTGCTGCTGACTTTCATACTATGGGAATAGATGAAAAACATGGCAAGGATTCAAAATATTAAAGCTAACCACTTCAAGGATCCAACAAAAACATGACTCCCTTGGCATATTCATTTTTATTCTCTGATCAGAATGTTTCTATTCTCCTCACTCACTATTTGTGCTCCCAAATGAACAGAACTAGGGCTGTCTTTTGGCCCAAGCACAATAAGTCATTGTCAGAAATGAGGGCCTGCAGCTGGGCCTGGGATCAGCCAGCTAACCACAGCTAAAACCCTAAAATTGGCCAGATCAACTGATTGGCTAAATGATGTTGCCAGGACTTCTCTTGAGCCCAACACTAGCACATGGGCAGGGATGCTCAACACTTATGCCCACAGCTGTGATTGTTCCGGTGCCGGCCTTGTTCCCAGCCTTGCTCCAGCCCTGCTCCACTGTGCTGTAGCCCTGCCCCCATGTTTGGTGCCTGACTCCTGGTTTCTGACTCCAGATTCCCAACCTTGGCTCCAAGTCTGGGAGCCTGAGTGCCACTGCTCTGAGCACTAGGCCTGACTGCTCACACCCTGGTCTGTGACAGATTGAGCAGCCCAAAAAAATAAAAGGGGCGTGGGCACAGGTTGGTTACTGGAATGGATCCCCCTAAGGCCAGCAGTTCCCTGTTGGCGACAGTGGATGCCCTACATATGCAGGTAGACTCCCTGCAGGTGCAGGATGCTAGGTTGCAGGCACAGGTTGCATCACCTGCAACTCCTCTCCCTCGGGAACCTAATAGTTTGCTGCCAGACAAGTTTGGTGGTGACTGCAGCCAATTCCATGATTTTATGAATCAGTGCTCACTCCTGTTTTTGTTGTACTTCCCTACCGCTCAGTGATCCTAATCGTGTTTGATCTCCTAACTAAAATGGTGCTTTTTGTTCCATGTTGCGCCAACCTTACCAGCTTCTTCTGCTACCACAGGCCACCCACTGGAATCATGTTGCCCACAGTATGTCTCATTTTTGGTGGGATTTGATGTGGCTTCTTGGCATAAAGTCCCTCACCTTTTTTGCATGCCACCCATAGACCAATGGGCAAACAGAATGAGTCAACCAGATTCTAGAACAGCAACTATGTTATTTCTTGAATTACCACTAGGACGACTGGTTTTCTTTACTCCATCATGTGGAATTCACCTATCACAATGCAACTCACATCTCAACCCAAAAAAGCCCATTCTTTGCGAACTACCAGTTTTCATCTTCAGCTTCATCATGGAATGACGTACCCACAAACTCCCCCATATCTGCAGCCAGAGACTGAGCTGCCCACCTGTGCCAAGTACATCAAGAGCTCAAGGAGTAATTGAGATCTCCAAAGGAAATTTACAAACACCATGCTGACCAGGGCCTCCATCCTACCAGTGGGGAACAAGGGTCTGGCTACCTACCCAGAACCTCAAGTCAACCCATTTGTCAGCGAAATTTGATCACCAGTATCTGGCCCATTCAAAATCTTTAAACGTGTCAATCCTGTGGCCTTCAAGCTGCAACTAGATCCATCCAGTATTTCACATTTCCCCCGTTAAGCCACAGACTGAATTCTCAAATAGCTCCAGGCCACCACCACTGCTCATAACTATTTGGGGGCAAGAAAAACACTTAGTCCAGCAAAACCTTGACTCCCAGAAAATTAGAGGAAAACTCCAGTACCTGGTGGACTGGGAGGGCTACAGTCTGGACAACCGATCTTGGGAATTGATTGAAAACACCCACATCCTGGACCTATACAGGACTTCTACCAGGCTCATCTTGAGCAACCAGGCCCCAGGGTCCCTGGGAGGCACGCTCAAAGAGGGGGGTACTGTGAGGAATGAGGCTCTCATTCCTTACAGTACCAACTAGCCACAGCTGAAACCTCTAACTTGGCTGATCACCAGATTGACTGAGCAGCTTTCCAGGTAGCACTTGGCCAGCAGTTGCTCAATGCCTACACCCACAGTTGTGATCACTCCTTTTCCTGCCGTGTTCCCAGCCTTGCTCCAACCCTGCCTCCTTGCTTGACTCCTGGCTCCTGATTCTGTCTTTGACTCCTGGTTCTGACTTTGACTCTCAGCTCTGAGTCCTGGATCCTGACTCTGGCACTGACTACTAGGCCTGACCACCACTGCTGCAACCACTAGGCATGACTGCCCATGCCCTGGTCCATGACAGTAATGATTTGTGTTCCTGTGCTTTTTGGGGGGCCCCCTGCATTATTGCGCTGACTCTGTAACTCACGGCATGGCCCACTTTCAACCTCTGACAATAGGCCTGGAGTGAGAGGTGATCTCCCTTGCCATTCTCCCTCTCCAAGCAGCCTGGGGTCCCACTCTTGTCCAAAGTTTTGCATATCAAAGTCAGCCTTGACTAGATCAGGGCTACTGCTGACATGTTTAATCTGAGCAAATAAACAGTAGCAAGACAAGGTGGGTGAGGTAATATCTTTTATTGGACAACCCAGCAAGGAGGGTGGGTCTCAGAGCCTGGGCTCCAGCCTGAGCTATTTTTAGACATGTAGCATGAGCCTGAGTCACTTGGTCTGGGCTTTGAGACTTGCTGCTGAGGGGAATTATTTTTCCCCCAGTGTAGACGTACCCAGTGAGAGCTGACAGCACATGCAGCCTGCTTGCTGACTCGTGCTAGTGCTTTAACAAAGCAGTTGCTAGTGCTTTTTTTCCCCACTTTCTTCCGTTGCTCACTATCCAAACATTCCACAACACAGATCCAGTTTCCAAAGTTCATTGAACAGAGAATTCTTGTTCCATGCTGAGTTTCCTGTTCCAGCCTGAAGCCCAAAGCGGGCCTTGTGCAGTATTTGGCTCATGACTTACAGAAGATGCTACGTTGCAGATGTCAAACAATGTGTAATAGGAAACACATGAGCATATTTCTTATTTGAATAAGTGAGATACAGTATACATTACTCACTCCCCTTTCTCGGGATTTGGAAAGCATGCTGCTTACTCTTCTCTGTGGCAACCTGGGGCCAATTCCTGCAGACCTTAGTCTTTACTCAGGCAAAGCCTCTTTTCACTTCTGTTGGAAGTAAAGACTCAAATGTGCTCCCTATTTCTCCCCAACAGAGTACAAAATAAATGTAGACTTGGATAATTAACGGCAGCCTCAGTTTTAAGAACTCCACCTCAAGCTGACTTATTCTTCTGCTGCACATTAGCAGACTCTAGTGGTAAAAATATAGTTTAACTCTTAGCTGCTGCTCTGGTATTTGAGAGGGAGGTAAGAAAGGTGGTGCATAAAAAAGTTCCCAAGACGTTCACATTTCGAATCCCCTTGGAAAGCGCCAATGAATTCTTATGGAAAGGCCCCATCCAGCAAGTTCCATTAAAGTCCATGGGAGTACAGTCACATGCTTCAGGCTTTGCTCTTGTGCTTAAATGCTTGGCTGGATCAGGCTCTCAGTTCAGAAGTATTCTACTCAGTTGCTCTTTCCTGATCAGCAGAGATCATTACAGTTGATAGGAAAAATGAAGGTCCGGAGGACTCGTGATAAATCCTCCAGCCGACATAAATTACAAGTAATAACTAGATGTAGTGGGCCTAATTCTGATCTGGCATGAGGATGGTCATGTTGAAGCTCTATTGACTTCAGCTGCATTTCTCTTGATTTGCACCCATGTAAGTGAGATCAGAATCTACCTGAGGGTATGTCTGCACTGCAGTCACAGGGAGTGATTGCAGCTTGTGTAGACATACCTGAGTTGGCTTTAATCTGGCTAGCTTGGGTACCAAAGCAATGAGGTCATAGCTTTGGTATGGGCTGGTCAGGCCTGGCCAGAGCTCTAAGTGATTACATGGGTGGCAAACCTGTGCTGACGCCATGCTCCTGCGGCTTCACTGCTCAGTACCTAGGCTAGCTTGTTTATGTCGACATGGGCTATAGTCACAGCTTGTGACTGCAGTATAAACATACCCATAATGCCTCTTTATTTCGTGGTTTTACTAGAAATACAAGAAATTCAGTAGTTTGCCCAGTTATATAAAGGAGTACCCATGCAAGCCTACACAGCCAAAGTCTGCCCCTAGTTACAGCTGGGCAACCCCCCTGGGCCCAAATCTTCTCTTCTTCCCATTAGTATAAATCCAGAAGAACTCTATGGATGCATCTCATCAAATTCCAGTCGGTCGCCAAGTTGTAACTAAGGGCCGAATCAGGCCCATGCCTCTTTAAAAAGACCGTCTGGAAAAGAATAATTCTATAAGCTTTTAGTAGCCAGGGTCTTGGCCTCCAAATGCTATGGTATGTGGCTTAGTGTCTACTGGGAAATCAAACTCACAGTGAAATTGCACTGTGTTTTCCAATATTATTTGCACAAGCATCGAATTCTGGCTGCTTAGGGAATGAAAAAGAAACAGAGCAGTATCCAAG